>NW_026608521.1:241762-244262 GCF_029499605.1 Hyla sarda | reverse complement strand
GATCTCTATATATATAATATATACTGCATACAATAGATCTCTATATATATAATATATACTCCATACAATAGATCTCTATATATATAATATATACTCCATGCAATAGATCTCTATATATATATAATATATACTCCATACAATAGATCTCTATATATATAATATATACTGCATACAATAGATCTCTATATATAAATATAATATATACTCCATACAATAGATCTCTATATATAATATATACTCCATACAATAGATCTCTATATATAAATATAATATATACTCCATACAATAGATCTCTATATATAATATATACTCCATACAATAGATCTCTATATATAATATATACTCCATACAATAGATCTCTATATATAATATATACTCCATACAATAGATCTCTATATATATAATATATACTCCATACAATAGATCTCTATATAATATATACTCCATACAATAGATCTCTATATATATATATAATATATACTCCATACAATAGATCTCTATATATATAATATATACTCCATACAATAGATCTCTATATATATAATATATACTCCATACAATAGATCTCTATATATAATATATACTCCATACAATAGATCTCTATATATAATATATACTCCATACAATAGATCTCTATATATAAATATAATATATACTCCATACAATAGATCTCTATATATAAATATAATATATACTCCATACAATAGATCTCTATATATATATATAATATATACTCCATACAATAGATCTCTATATATATAATATATACTCCATACAATAGATCTCTATATATATATAATATATACTGCATACAATAGATCTCTATATATATAATATATACTCCATACAATAGATCTCTATATATATATAATATATACTCCATACAATAGATCTCTATATATAATATATACTCCATACAATAGATCTCTATATATAATATATACTCCATACAATAGATCTCTATATATATAATATATACACTCCATACAATAGATCTCTCTATATATAATATATACTCCATACAATAGATCTCTATATACATAATATATTCACTCCATACAATAGATCTCTATATATATAATATATACTCCATACAATAGATCTCTATATATATATAATATATACTCCATACAATAGATCTCTATATATAATATATACTCCATACAATAGATCTCTATATATAATATATACTCCATACAATAGATCTCTATATATATATATATATATAATATATACTCCATACAATAGATCTCTATATATAATATATACTCCATACAATAGATCTCTATATATAATATATACTCCATACAATAGATCTCTCTCTATATATATATAATATATACTCCATACAATAGATCTCTATATATATATATATAATATACACTCCATACAATAGATCTCTATATATAATATATACTCCATACAATAGATCTCTATATATATATAATATATACACTCCATACAATAGATCTCTCTCTATATATATATATATAATATATACTCCATACAATAGATCTCTATATATATATATATAATATATACTCCATACAATAGATCTCTATATATATATATATATATATATAATACTCCATACAATAGATCTCTATATATATATATATAATATATACTCCATACAATCGATCTCTATATATAATATATACTCCATACAATAGATCTCTATATATAATATATACTCCATACAATAGATCTCTATATATATATAATATATACTCCATACAATAGATCTCTATATATATATATATAATATATACTCCATACAATAGATCTCTATATATATATATATATAATATATACTCCATACAATAGATCTCTATATATATATATATAATATATACTCCATACAATAGATCTCTATATATATATATATATATATATATATACTCCATACAATAGATCTCTATTTATATAATATATACTCCATACAATAGATCTCTATATATATAATATATACACTCCATACAATAGATCTCTATATATATATATATATATATATATACTCCATACAATAGATCTCTATATATATATATAATATATACTCCATACAATAGATCTCTCTATATATATATATATATATATAATATATACTCCATACAATAGATCTCTATATATATATAATATATACTCCATACAATAGATCTATATATATATAATATATATACTCCATACAATAGATCTCTATATATAATATATACACTCCATACAATAGATCTCTATATATATAATATATACTCCATACAATAGATCTATATATATATAATATATACTCCATACAATAGATCTCTATATATAATATATACTCCATACAATAGATCTCTATATATAATATATACTCCATACAATAGATCTCTATATATAATATATACTCCATACAATAGATCTCTCTATATATAATATATACTCCTTACAATAGATCTCTATATATATAATATATACTCCATACAATAGATCTCTATATATATAATATATACTCCATACAATA
>NW_026608521.1:217500-222500 GCF_029499605.1 Hyla sarda | reverse complement strand
CTTGTCTATTCTCCAGGAGGAGGAGGAGGGAGCGCCCCCTTGTCTATTCTCCAGGAGGAGGAGGAGGGAGCGCCCCCTTGTCTATTCTCCAGGAGGAGGAGGAGGGAGCGCCCCCTTGTCTGTTCTCCAGGAGGAGGGAGCGCCCCCTTGTCTGTTCTCCAGGAGGAGGGAGCGCCCCCTTGTCTGTTCTCCAGGAGGAGGAGGGAGCGCCCCCTTGTCTGTTCTCCAGGAGGAGGAGGGAGCGCCCCCCTTGTCTGTTCTCCAGGAGGAGGAGGGAGCGCCCCCTTGTCTGTTCTCCAGGAGGAGGAGGGAGCACCCCCCTTGTCTATTCTCCAGGAGGAGGAGGAGGGAGCGCCCCCTTGTCTATTCTCCAGGAGGAGGAGGAGGGAGCGCCCCCTTGTCTGTTCTCCAGGAGGAGGGAGCGCCCCCTTGTCTGTTCTCCAGGAGGAGGGAGCGCCCCCTTGTCTGTTCTCCAGGAGGAGGGAGCGCCCCCTTGTCTGTTCTCCAGGAGGAGGAGGAGGGAGCGCCCCCTTGTCTGTTCTCCAGGAGGAGGAGGAGGGAGCGCCCCCTTGTCTGTTCTCCAGGAGGAGGGAGCGCCCCCTTGTCTGTTCTCCAGGAGGAGGAGGAGGGAGCGCCCCCTTGTCTGTTCTCCAGGAGGAGGGAGCGCCCCCTTGTCTGTTCTCCAGGAGGAGGGAGCGCCCCCTTGTCTGTTCTCCAGGAGGAGGAGGAGGGAGCGCCCCCTTGTCTGTTCTCCAGGAGGAGGGAGCGCCCCCTTGTCTGTTCTCCAGGAGGAGGAGGAGGGAGCGCCCCCTTGTCTGTTCTCCAGGAGGAGGAGGAGGGAGCGCCCCCTTGTCTGTTCTCCAGGAGGAGGAGGAGGGAGCGCCCCCTTGTCTGTTCTCCAGGAGGAGGAGGAGGGAGCGCCCCCTTGTCTGTTCTCCAGGAGGAGGAGGAGGAGGGAGCGCCCCCTTGTCTGTTCTCCAGGAGGAGGAGGAGGGAGCGCCCCCTTGTCTGTTCTCCAGGAGGAGGAGGAGGGAGCGCCCCCTTGTCTGTTCTCCAGGAGGAGGAGGAG
Source organism: Hyla sarda (assembly GCF_029499605.1). Taxonomy (NCBI): domain Eukaryota; kingdom Metazoa; phylum Chordata; class Amphibia; order Anura; family Hylidae; genus Hyla; species Hyla sarda. The sequence continues at coordinate 221,431 of NW_026608521.1, read as the reverse complement.
GGAGCGCCCCCTTGTCTGTTCTCGAGGAGGAGGAGGGAGCGCCCCTTTGTATTTGAGCTGTGGGGGAGGGGGGGGGGTGATCCAGTAGATCTCTTGTGACCCTTCAGTCTTGGTACCCCAAGTGTCTGCTGTAGGGCGGTGTCAGTCTGCTGTAGGGCGGTGTCAGTCTGCTGTAGGGCGGTGTCAGTCTGCTGTAGGGCGGTGTCAGTCTGCTGTAGGGCGGTGTCAGTCTGCTGTAGGGCGGTGTCAGTCTGCTGTAGGGCGGTGTCAGTCTGCTGTAGGGCGGTGTCAGTCTGCTGTAGGGCGGTGTGTTCTGGGCGCAGTGACCTGATGTGTTCTTTGTTTACTGACAGGTTTCATGGACTTGGAACATGTGATCAACAGAAAAATGGAGCTGAAGAGGAAAGCGGAGGTAAGTCTGTGGTGCATGACGCGTAGTCACTGACCCGAGAATAGCAGAGCTCAGCGCGTTCCCTATTAATGGTCTGTACATCAAGTAGTGACCTGCCCCTCCCCCGGCATATGTTCAAGAGGGCTCTGCCAACCTGTCCCCCTCCCGTTTATGGATGGCATCTGTGTCCTGTGGTCCCGGAGAATGGCAGCTCCTCCCATGTTAGGGCCGGGAGAATGGCGGCTCCTCCCATGTTAGGGCCGGGAGAATGGCGGCTCCTCCCATGTTAGGGCCGGGAGAATGGCGGCTCCTCCCATGTTAGGGCCGGGAGAATGGCGGCTCCTCCCATGTTAGGGCCGGGAGAATGGCGGCTCCTCCCATGTTAGGGCCGGGAGAATGGCGGCTCCTCCCATGTTAGGGCCGGGAGAATGGCGGCTCCTCCCATGTTAGGGCCGGGAGAATGGCGGCTCCTCCCAAGTTAGGGCCGGGAGAATGGCGGCTCCTCCCATGTTAGGGCCGGGAGAATGGCGGCTCCTCCCATGTTAGGGCCGGGAGAATGGCGGCTCCTCCCATGTTAGGGCCGGGAGAATGGCGGCTCCTCCCATGTTAGGGCCGGGAGAATGGCAGCTCCTCCCACGTCAGGGTCGGGAGAACGGCGGCAGCTCCTCCCACGTCAGGGCCGGGATAACGGCGGCAGCTCCTCCCACGTTAGGGCCGGGATAATGTTACGGTGACTTCTCGGTTCCAGGTGTTGAAGAGCGATCTGATGAAGGAAGTCGACATTCACTTCAATGAGTTTGTGAACAACTTTATAGAGGAGACAACGGTTCTAGAAGCTTCTGCCAACTGCTACCCTGGAAATGCTGAAAATGATGGCCATAAAGTGAGGTAATGTCACCTGATCAGTATAATCTGCAAGAGCGAATCATCTCTGCTTACATGTAATCACCCAGCAGAATAGTGAGTGCAGCTCTGGAGTATAATACAGGATATAACTCAGGATCAGTACAGGATAAGTAATGTATGTACACAGTGATCTCACCAGCAGAATAGTGAGTGCAGCTCTGGAGTATAATACAGGATATAACTCAGGATCAGTACAGGATAAGTAATGTAATGTATATACACAGTGATCTCACCAGCAGAATAGTGAGTACAGCTCTGGAGTATAATACAGGATATAACTCAGGATCAGTACAGGATAAGTAATGTAATGTATATAAACAGTGACCTCACCAGCAGAATAGTGAGTGCAGCTCTGTAGTATAATACAGGATATAACTCAGGATCAGTACAGGATAAGTAATGTAATGTATGTACACAGTGACCTCACCAGCAGAATAGTGAGTACAGCTCTGGGGTATAATACAGGATATAACTCAGGATCAGTACAGGATAAGTAATGTAATGTATATAAACAGTGACCTCACCAGCAGAATAGTGAGTACAGCTCTGGGGTATAATACAGGATATAACTCAGGATCAGTACAGGATAAGTAATGTAATGTATGTACACAGTGACCTAGGCAGCAGAATAGTGAGTACAGCTCTGGGGTATAATACAGGATATAACTCTGGATCAGTACAGGATAAGTAATGTAATGTATGTACACAGTGACCTCACCTGCAGAATAGTGAGTACAGCTCTGGAGTATAATACAGGATATAACTCAGGATCAGTACAGGATAAGTAATGTAATGTATGTACACAGTGATCTCACCAGCAGAATAGTGAGTACAGCTCTGGGGTATAATACAGGATATAACTCAGGATCCGTAATGTATACACCAATATATACTCTCAGACCCATAGGATAGGAGCGTCATGGTGCATGTCCTTCTGCTTTGTTCAGATGGGGACCCCAGGACTCTGGTGGCTCCACAGTGGGGTGTCCAGGGATCAGTTATATCTTGACATTGGTGATGTTGGGTAGAGATCCCCTTTATGATATGATGTTGAGCCTGAGAACAGAGACCTAATAATGGATCCGACCCCTAAACACTGGGCCCAGCTGACCTGTGGGTAACCCCATAATATCAGCAGAATCCTATACATTGTAGGTACAGTCAGTAATGATAGCCAGGGCCGTAAATGTTTCTATAAGATGGGATCAGACCATTCACAATAGATGACACCAGTATATAGATAAGATGGGATCAGACCATACACAATATATGACACCAGTATATAGATAAGATGGGATCAGACCATTCACAATAGATGACACCAGTATATAGATAAGATGGGATCAGACCATACACAATAGATGACACCAGTATATAGATAAGATGGGATCAGACCATACACAATAGATGACACCAGTATATAGATAAGATGGGATCAGACCATACACAATAGATGACACCAGTATATAGATAAGATGGGATCAGACCATACACAATAGATGACACCAGTATATAGATAAGATGGGATCAGACCATACACAATAGAAGACACCAGTATATAGATAAGATGGGATCAGACCATACACAATAGATGACACCAGTATATAGATAAGATGGGATCAGACCATACACAATAGATGACACCAGTATATAGATAAGATGGGATCAGACCATACACAATAGATGACACCAGTATATAGATAAGATGGGATCAGACCATACACAATAGATGACACCAGTATATAGATAAGATGGGATCAGACCATACACAATAGATGACACCAGTATATAGATAAGATGGGATCAGACCATACACAATAGATGACACCAGTATATAGATAAGATGGGATCAGACCATACACAATAGATGACACCAGTATATAGATAAGATGGGATCAGACCATACACAATAGATGACACCAGTATATAGATAAGATGGGATCAGACCATACACAATAGATGACACCAGTATATAGATAAGATGGGATCAGACCATACACAATAGATGACACCAGTATATAGATAAGATGGGATCAGACCATTCACAATAGGTGACACCAGTATATAGATAAGATGGGATCATACCATACACAATAGGTGACACCAGTATATAGATAAGATGGGATCAGACCATACACAATAGGTGACACCAGTATATAGATAAGATGGGATCAGACCATACACAATAGATGACACCAGTATATAGATAAGATGGGATCAGACCATACACAATAGATGACACCAGTATATAGATAAGATGGGATCAGACCATACACAATAGATGACACCAGTATATAGATAAGATGGGATCAGACCATACACAATAGATGACACCAGTATATAGATAAGATGGGATCAGACCATACACAATAGATGACACCAGTATATAGATAAGATGGGATCAGACCATACACAATAGATGACACCAGTATATAGATAAGATGGGATCAGACCATACACAATAGATGACACCAGTATATAGATAAGATGGGATCAGACCATACACAATAGATGACACCAGTATATAGATAAGATGGGATCAGACCATACACAATAGATGACACCAGTATATAGATAAGATGGGATCAGACCATTCACAATAGGTGACACCAGTATATAGATAAGATGGGATCA
>NW_026608521.1:0-205000 GCF_029499605.1 Hyla sarda | reverse complement strand
AGGGGATGTCAGGAAGTTAAGGAGGTTGTCGGTCCACATAGCTATCCCAGGGCAGAGCAATTGGAGAGGAGACCCTTTGTCTGAGGTCCCGCACGGCACAACCTCTCGAACGTAGTAGGAAAAGAGACCACATGAGTCTCCAGAGACGACCTCATATAGTGCCGAAGCTGGGAGTAGTGGAATCGTTCAGATGTGGGGAGACTGTAGCGGGATACTAGATCCTCTAACGGGAGTAATGCACGTGTAAGGGGGTTAACCAAGTCCGCCCAACAGAATAACCCTCTGCCCCCCCATTCCCTAACCATGGCGGCGGTGAGGCCCACGGGGAAAGATGGATGATAGAGAAAAGATTGCAGAGGGGACATACGAGAAGAAAGTTGACATTTTCCTCGAGCAGTACATAGCGGGAGAAGGATATAGGACCTAGTAGGGGACCCGTTTAGGATGGATGGGGGCCAGCCAAAGCTTTTTCAGCTCCATCCAGCGGCTATATGCACGATAAATTACCCAGGAAGCCAAATGACACAAATGCGCAGCCCAGTAATACTTAGTGACGTTCGATACAGACAGTCCCCCCCCCCCCCCCCCCATGTTCTGACTCGCTAGCATTACCGACATGGGGAGGCGATATCTCTTACCGTCCCAAATAAGGCGGAAGATAGCCGATACATGAACCGGTAGTGTGTCAAAGTAGAGCAGTTTAGGGAGTATAGTCATCTTACCCGCCGCTATACATCCAAAAAACAGGATATATTGAGAGCGCTATTTATCCATTAGTGCACGCAGCTGTTGGAGCAGGGGGATGGAGCAGGGGGATGAAATTTGCAGAGTAAAGAGAAGAGTAGCTAGAGGTAAGACTAACACCAAGGTAAGTGATAGCAGAGGGTGACCTCCGAAATGAGTAATCTGAGAGGGAAGGTGGGAGATTCAAGGGCAGAACCTCGGTTTTCTAAAGATGGTGCCAATAGTGTGCAGGACCCCATATAGGTTAGGGAGAGAGGACAGGCTTAGTTAAAGTGAGGAGGACATTGTCCGCAAACAGGCAGATTTTGTATTCCCTGTCATGAAGAGTAACCCCAGAGATGTCCGCACACCCACCTATCATAGCGGCTAAAGGTTCAATGCATAAAGCAAAGATCAGAGGGGGGTAGCGGACATCCCTGCCTGGTACCATTATGCAAAGGGAAGGGTGGAGAAGAAGCATGAGGAAGCTTCAGAGAGGCCGTAGGGGAAGAATGGAGACCCCCGCAGAGCCGTTAGGAAGGAAACCGAAATCCCAAATTTTCAGAGAGTGACAAATAGGAATGGCCAACCTAGCCTATCAAAGGCCTTCTCTGCATCTAACGAAGTACAACAGCCTGCGCAGAGCGTTTATTAATCAAGTCTGAGATCAACCACCCTCCTCATGTTATCTCCCCCTGCCTACAAGGAATAAAGCCCACTTGATCTTTATGAATATGAGAGGGAAGGAGACGCCCGAGGGGGGTGGCCAAAACTTTAGAGAACAATTTGAGTTCAGAGTTCAGCAATGCAATAGGCCTGTAGCCAGAACAATCATGTATTGGTCATCAGGAAGAGTTAAACAGAGAAACAAGGTGGGGAAGTAGGGTAGAGAAGGTCTTGTAGTACAGGTAAGTAAAGCCGTCAGGTCCCGGGGAACGTCCCGAAGGTAAAGACTTAAGAACCTCCCCTCAATTTTTCCAGCATGATCGGAGCATTAAGAGTAGCCAGGGATGGGAGGTGCAATCCGCTAGGAAGGAGTCTAGTAGGGCATCTCACTCCCTGGGATCAGACGGAAGTTGGGAAGGAAGAGAGTAAAGTTTAGAATAGTCAGTAAAAAAGGTGAGAAATAGCATCAGGGTGATAATGAACTGAGGGCGCCTGTGCGGCAGCGCGGTCCCTCAAATGTCCAGCTAGTAATGAGTGGGCTTTATTGCCCTTTTCATAGAACCGTTGTTTGGCATAAAGTAGCTGCCGCTCCACCCTACGGAGGACAAGCTCAGGCCGCGAACAGACGCCTCAGAGCCGAGAGAGAAGGGGGTAGTGAGCAATTCCGCCTCTAGAGAGCAACTCCCGGCATCGGGCCAAGGCATTGCGTTTCAGACGGGAGTCCAGGGCAATAGTGTCCCCGGACGGCTGACTTGTGAACTTCCCAGAGGACCGCCTGAGAGGAGACAGACCCCTGGTTGAGAGAGAAGTAGTCAACAATGGAGGCCTGGATCGATTCCCGGGAGGGCAGAGGTTTGAGCAGAGAATCATTAAGGAGCCATTGGCAGCGCCGGGGAAGGAGGAGAAAATTATAGAAGCACCGGCCCATGATTGGACCATGAGATGGGTTCTAGGGAGGCTGAGGAGAGCATGTGCACCATTGGTCAATTACTGAATAAATAATCTATGCGAGTATGTAATTTATGCAGATGGGAATAAAACGAGAACGTCATATCAGTAGGGTGATCGATCTTCCACAAATCATACAAGGAGGAAGAACGAACCAGACGCCGAAATAAAGGAGAGAATTATTTGGACCCGGGGAACCCTGTGCAGAGCGCCGGTCCATGGAGGGAGAAAAAATAAGGTTAAAATCTCCACCAAAAAGCCAGGCGGACGGCGGCTATTTATTTATGCAGCCGCGTGAGTCCCCTACGCAAAAAGGGATCTGGAACGTATTTGGGGTATATGCATTACAGAGAAGAGGCTTACCACATAGGGAACCCTCCACTACCACATATCGCCCATTGGGGTCAAGAAAGGAGGAGGTGACTTGGGCAGGACCTAGAGATAAGGATTGCCACTCCGGCTGTCTTCCTACCCGAAGAGGCCGCAAAGACAAGCGGGTAGAGATGATGCAGGAATTGAAAAGAGCCAGAGTGGTCAAAATGTGTCTCCTGAAGAGTCCGCCTTCTGTGTCATCAACTCCCGGTGTAGAAGGCGACGTTTGGGGGGGGGGGGGGGGGTTAAGGCCGTTCAGGGAGACTCTTTTAGCCATGGTTACTGGTGTTGGGGGACTTGGGAGCTAACGTAGAGTTCTCACTCACCCAAATACTGCCAAGGGATTCCTGAGACCATGAACCTCATACCAAGATGCCAGAGGGGGGAGGGGAAGGCGTCACAAGCTGCTCCAGGGGCCTGAAAGATAGGAAGGGAAACACACAAAGGGTAACAGGGAGACAACATACAACAAAAAAAACAGATAATGCAAAAATACACTAAAACATGACAGAAAATAAACCTTTGACTGCAGGGTCAAAGAGGCCAGGACCGGATCTTCTACCGGAACACTGAGGCACGTAGAGAGTACACAGTATGAGAAGAAATCCGAAGTGGATCCAGCAATTCCAATAAAACATCGATTTTATTCGTTATTCAACAGCATAAAAATATTTCGGGAGTAGCTCTCACAGCACACCACCTAGCCAGTGATACACAGCAACATGGACGCGTTTCGAGTGCTCTATATCACCATAACACCTGTGCACACCCTCATCCCTTTATACAGAGTAATGGGGAGGGGAAATCGCATGTGAAGAAAACATCCTGACAAGTAAAATTGTGACCCCACAGACAGGTACAAAAATTAAAAAGGAATTAACCCCTTAAGGACAATGGACGTACTCCTACGCCCCCGTTTCCGAGTCCTTAAGGACCGAGGACGTAGGAGTACGTCCTGTCCATTCCCGGCCCCCCGCCGCTAGCCGGAGGGGAGCCGGTGCCCGATGCCTGCTGAAATCGTTCAGCAGGCATCGGGGCATATCGCCCAGGGGGGTCATGATGACCCCCCATGTCGGTGATGGCCGCAGATCGCTGGACAATTCAGTCCAGCGATCTGCGGCGGATTCCGGGTCAATCAGGTCTCCGGTGACCCGGAATTACTGGTTGATCGGGGCCGTTAGAGACGGCCCCGAACAGCCATAGCCAGCAGGGGTGAGGTGGCACTGGTGCCACCTCACGACCGCCCTGATTCGTCGGCCGACCAATCAGGGCGCCTGCTGTGGGGTGTCACTCCCGCAACCCGCTCCGCCCCTCTTCCGGAGGACGTGAGCGGGACGTGCACCCCCGATCCCTGGCGTTAATGTTGGGAGCAGGGCCCCAGGAGCGGCGGCGCAACTGACCTGCGCGGCGTGGATCAGCAGCAGCAGGAGGTGAGTGACAGCCTCCTGATGTTGCTTAGCAACAGCTCCCAGCATGCTGGGAGCTGTAGTTATGCAACAGGAGGAGGCAGACCACCACAACTCCCAGCATTCCCTTATGGTTTTGCAACAGCTGGAGGCACATTTTTTCTATGGAAAAGTGTACCTTCAGCTGTTGCATAACTACAACTCCCAGCATACCCGTTGGCTGTTGGTGACTGCTGAGAGTTGTAGTTTTGCAACAGCTGAAGGCACACTGAGTTAAGTAGCAAACCAGTGTGTCTCCAGCTGTTGCATAACTACAATCCCCAACATCACCAGCCAAAGTAGTATGCCTCCGGCTGTTGCATAACTACAAGACCCAGCATGCCCTTCCGCTGTCCGTACATGCTGGGGTTGTAGCTTTTGCAACAGCTGAAGGCACACTGGTTGCAAAACACTGAGTTTGTTACCAAACTCGGTGTTTCACAACCAGTGTGCCTCCAGCTGTTGCAAAACTACAACTCCCAGCATGCACTGACAGACCATACATGCTGGGAGTTGTAGTTTTGCAACAGCTGGATGTTCCCCCCCCCCCCCCCCCTCCCCAATGTGAATGTACAGGGTACACTCACATGGGCGGAGGATTATAGTAAGTATCTGGCTGCAAGTTTGAGCTGCGGCAAATTTTCTGCCGCAGCTCAAACTGCCAGCGAGAAACTACTGTGAACCCCCGCCCGTGTGACTGTACCCTAAAAACACTACACTACACTAACACAAAATAAAATAAAAAGTAAAAAAAAACACTACATATACACATACCCCTACACAGCCCCCCTCCCCAATAAAAATGAAAAACGTCTGGTATGCCAAAACTACTCCCAGTATTGCCAGATAGCCACTGACTGTCTAGGCATGCTGGGAGTTTTGCAACAGCTGAAGGCACCCTGTTTGTGAATTACTGGCGTAGAACACCCCTATGTCCACCCCTATGCAAGTCCCTAATTTAGGCCTCAAATGCACATAGCGCTCTCACTTTGGAGCCCTGTCGTATTTCAAGGCAACAGTTTAAGGCCACATATGGGGTATCGCCGTACTCGGGAGAAATTGTGTTACAAATTATGGGGGGTATTTGCTGCTATTACCTTTTTTAAAAATATTAAATTTTTGGGAAACCAAGCATTTTTTTTACATATGCAAAAGTCGTGAATCACCTGTGGGGTATAAAGGTTCACATTACCCCTTGTTACGTTCCCTGAGGGGTCTAGTTTCCAAAATAGTATGCCATGTGGGTTTTTTTTTGCTGTTCTGGCACCATAGGGGCTTCCTAAATGAGGCATGCCCCCAGAGCAAAATTTCCTTCAAAAAAGCCAAATGTGACTCCTTCTCTTCTGAGACCTGTAGTGCGCCAGCAGAGCACTTTTCACCCCCATATGGGGTGTTATCTGAATCGGGAGAAATTGGGCTTCAAATTTTGGGGGGTATTTTCTGCTATTATCCTTTTTAAAAATGTAAAATTTTTGGGAAAACAAGCATTTTAGGTAAAAAAAAAATGTTTTTTTCTTTTTTACATATGCAAAGTCGTGAATCACCTGTGGGGTATTAAGGTTCACTTTACCCCTTGTTACGTTCCCTGAGGGGTCTAGTTTCCAAAATGGAATGCCATGTGTGTTTTTTTTGCTGTCCTGGCACCATAGGGGCTTCCTAAATGTGACATGCCCCCCAAAAACCATTTGTCGCTCCTTCCCTTCTGAGCCCTCTACTGCGCCCGCCGAACACTTTACATAGACATATGAGATATGTGCTTACTGGAGAGAATTTTCTCTCTTTCACTTTGCTGCTATTCCTGTGAAACACCTAAAGGGTTAATACACTTACTGAATGTCATTTTGAATACTTTGGGGGGGTGTAGTTTTTATAATGGGGTCATTTATGGGGTATTTCTAATATGAAGACCCTTCAAATCCACTTCAAACCTGAACTGGTCCATGAAAAATAGCGAGTTTGAAAATTTTGTGAAAAATTTTAAAATTGCTGCTGAACTTTGAAGCCTCTGGTGTCTTCAAAAGTAAAAACTCATAAATTTTATGATGCAAACATAAAGTAGACATATTGTATATGTGAACAAAAAAAATATATTTGGAATATCCATTTTCCTTACAAGCAGAGAGCTTCAAAGTTAGAAAAATGCAAAATTTTCATTTTTTTCATGAAATTTTGGGATTTTTCACCAAGAAAGGATGCAAGTTACCACAAAATTTTACCACTATGTTAAAGTAGAATATGTCACGAAAAAACAATCTCGGAATCAGAATAACTAAAAGCATCAGAGTTATTAATGTTTAAAGTGACAGTGGTCAGATGTGCAAAAAATGGCCGGGTCCTAAGGTGTAAAATGGCCGGGTCCTAAGGTGTAAAATGGCTGGGTCCTTAAGGGGTTAAACACCGTTATAGAGAAGATAACGTACAAGAATGATGTTTGGGAAGAACCAATGGTCGATTGGGTCCGATGTCTTGCTTTACCTTTTACATGATATTTGATGTGTATAAAATGTCGTGGAAAATATTTCTATATAAATAAACAGTTATTTTAAAAAAGAATGATGTTTGGGATGTTGTTTGCATGTTTGGAATGGATAAAGCAATTTGCAAAGTATTCGCTATTGTTGTTGAAATTCAGTGTGAATAAGGTCCAAAATTCCTATGCACATACCAATTGTAATTTGTGTATAAGACCAGTGGGCAAATTCCCCATCGTCACCTGCAATGTGGAAAATACCACATGTCATGTGTGAGGAGAACGAAGGGAAAACCTCCTGGTCTGAAATAAAGGTGTGCGCAGGAACTAATGTGAACATGGTCCAATAATGAAACGAGTTCTTTTATTCATTCCCTTTGGGGCTCTTGTCTGAAGTGCAAACTGCCAATAAGCTTCACGGCTCAAAAGTCTGTGCTGCAGATCCCCTCCGCGCAATTTTTGGAAAACTTTCATTGGCTTAAATTCTGAAATTACCAACATTGGCATTATGTTCTTCAATAAAATGCATGGAGGCTCCTGATTTGTTGCGATTTGTATTCATATTGGTTACGTCATTGAGGTGTTCCCTGATTCTAGTTTTTAATTTGCAGGTCGTGCGCCCTATGTATTTTAAATTACAGGTTACACACTATGACGTAAACTACATTAGTAGAATTACAATTTAGATGTTGTTTGTTTTTGTGAGGATCAGTACCCACTGTATTCATACATGCGCTACCCCACAGGCTTTCCACCGCATCTATAGAAGCCAACACCATCCAGCCACCATGTGGTGTTTCTGTTGTCACCAGACGAGGGGATCAATCATGGAACACCTCAATGACGTAACCAATATGAATACAAATCGCAACAAATCAGGAGCCTCCATGCATTTTATTGAAGAACATAATGCCAATGTTGGTAATTTCAGAATGTACGCCAATGAAAGTTTTCCAAAAATTGCGCGGAGGGGATCTGCAGCACAGACTTTTGAGCCGTGAAGCTTATTGGCAGTTTGCACTTCAGACGAGCCCCAAAGGGAATGAATAAAAGAACTCGTTTCATTATTGGACCATGTTCACATTAGTTCCTGCGCACACCTTTATTTCAGACCAGGAGGTTTTCCCTTCGTTCTCCTCACACATGACATGTGGTATTTTCCACATTGCAGGTGACGATGGGGAATTTGCCCACTGGTCTTATACACAAATTACAATTGGTATATGCATAGGAATTTTGGACCTTATTCACACTGAATTTCAATAACAATAGCGAATACTTAGCAAATTGCTTTATCCATTCCAAACATGCAAACAACATCCCAAACATCATTCTTGTACGTTATCTTCTCTATAACTGTGTTTAATTCCTTTTTAATTTTTGTACCTGTCTGTGATGTCACAATTTTACTTGTCAGTATGTTTTATTCACATGCGATTTCCCCTCCCCCATTACTCTGTATAAAGGGACGAGGGTGTGCACAGGTGTTATGGTGATATAGAGCGCTTGAAACGCGTCCATGTTGCTGTGTATCACTGGCTAGGTGGTGTGCTGTGAGAGCTACTCACAAAATATTTTTATGATGATGAATAACGAATAAAATCGATATTTTATTGGAATTGCTAGATCCACTTCGAATTTCTTCTCATACTGTGTATCAAGCTGGGCCAGGCTTAGGATCCGTGCAAGACCAGTGGGAGGTGAGCTGAAGACCACTTTTCTCTTTCAACGTAGAGTACTACAGCCATTGGGAAAGCCACGGTGGGGAAATGAGAGCACCATTCAGGAAGGTAACACTAACACTGAGAAACTCCTCCCCACGAGGTCATGCCAAAGGCAAGCCGTAAAAAGAAATACCACTAACTTTTTCCTGCAAAAGTAAATATATAGGAGATAACCGCAGGGAAAAACACAACTGTCCACAAACCCGAGGAGTCCGGTGGGAGTTTTCAAGTAGCAAAGCTAAGAAACACCATAGTCCACAAGCAGGGAACAAGCACTAGCAGGTAGCCAGCACACAGGTCAAGGGGGGCACAGGAGGAGCCCTAGGCCTGGCAGATGGGGTAGGTATCTTACTTCCTCCTGATCGTTGTCGGCGGACTGGTTGCCACACGGGGGAGGTGGAGGCGAGAGACCCCAGTCCATCACTTGAGCAGGGACGTCCAGGGCCGAGCAGAAGGCCGGGATGTCAGAGTAGGAGTGTAGCACAGCAGAGCGTCCATCCCTACGAGCTTGTAAGGCAAACGGGAAGCTCCAGCGGTAAGGGATGTGATGATCACGAAGGACTGCCAGGAGCGGTTGAAGCATGCGTCTCTTCCGGAGGGTGATCCAGGAGAGGTCCTAAAACAACTGGATGGGGGCCCCATCAAAGTTGAAATTCCGCTGTGCACGTGCCTTAGCCATGATGGCTTCCTTGAGGTGGAAGTCGTTGACATAGCAAATGACATCCCTAGGGGGCCCGTTGGATGGCCTTGGTCGGAGAGCACGATGAGCTCTGTCCAGCTTAATTTGGAGAGGTGGGGATTCACCCAAGATGAGGTTGAAAATAGCTTCCAGGGTGTCTGGGAGATCTTCATCCCTAGTAGCCTCAGGGAGGCCGCAGACCCGGATGTTATGGCGATGTCCCCTGTTGTCCAAGTCCTCCAGATGGTTATGCATGTCGCTGAGGAACTCGGATTGGGTGGCAACCGTGGACTGGAGTTGAGCAACATAATCCCTGGTAGAATCATGGGTCTCCTCCAAAGACTCCTCTTGGTCAGAGACATGTTTTAAGTCCTGACAAATGGATGCATTCTCTGCCCAACAGGCTTCCTTAACTTAAGCAATTATGGAGCAGATAAGTTATAAAAGCTTTGAGAAGTGGGTAGCGGTGTAGGTGCAGGGCAGCCAGAAGGCTCCAGGGCAACCCCAGAGAGGCTATCCCAGGCCGGGGACCCCCCATCATCCGGGTGTGGGCCAGTGCCAAACATCAGAGCGGGGTGTGTTGCAACCTCCAGGGAGGTGGACACTGAGGGCTCCACTGGCGGTACAAGCGGACGCGGGGTTCTGGGCAGCCTGAGGGCCAGAGCTCCCTCAGGAGACACAGGAGCCAGACACAGCGGGGGATGCCCAATCCTCAGGAGCCTGCCAGATAGCCAAAGAAGCTGCAGACAGGGGCCTTTGTACAGCAGGGGTCTGAGGCAGGGATGAGGAGAGGAGAGTGGAGGCTAGGGGACCTCCGACAACAGAGGCCCAGGTGGGCTGGAGAGCGTCCCGAGGCCCTTTTATGGAGAGGGCTCAATGAGGATGGAGAGAGCCTTGCAGGGGTCATGGGGTTGCTGGGGGGGGGGAGAGCACCGGTGTGGAGTGGTACCTCACTGTGTGCAAGAAGCCGCGCAGAGGGAGGGATCTCCGCCGCTGCAGCTAAGTCTCCAGGCAGAGTATGTGGGCCCTTCACCCCAGGACCGGAGAGTTCGGAGGCTGCTGGGACAGGTAAGGAGAGTTGCACAGCGGTCGGGCAGGGACACAGCCCCGTCCGCACTGTATCTTCAGCCACCCGGGGGGATGCAGGAGGCCCCGGCCGGGAGGGCAGGCTGTATGCAGGGCTCTCTCCGGTTGGTGGAGAAGTCCCGGGGCAGGAGACGGGCAGAGGAAACCTCTGATGCTGCGGTTCCCAGAGGCCAGGGACGGATGTGCCGCAGCAGGAGGTGTCTTAGGTGGCTTCCTGGATGATTTCCCCTAAGCAGGTAGCAGTAGGAGGCAAGTGAAGCAGGGCATTAAACCTCGTGGTCCCGGAGCTCTAAGTCCGTGCGGCCATCTTCGTCAGCATCTCACCACGCCCCCTTGCCACCGTAATTCTGATATTTGATGACCCTGTTTGAAATGCAGCCCGACTGTAGTTTCTCCGTATTTCTAGATATTATTTCCGACTCTTGTTCATTTTTCAAGGCTTTTCGAATTGCAGCTTTATGTTCATTAATACGTATTTTTACATTTCTTGAGGTTTGTCCTATAAAGCATTTGTCACAAGGACATTTTAGTAAATAAATTACATTATTAGAGCGGCAAGTAAAGAAGCCTTTAACATGAATTTTATGCCCTTTTGTGGGGGGATGGATTACGTCCCCTTTGATAATGTTACAATTTGTGCACGATAGACAAAAGAATGTACCTGGTCTCCGAGACGCTAAAAAGGTTTGTCTATCCTTTTATATGGCAATGTCACTTTTGATTAATTTATCTCCCAATGATACACAAAAAAGGTAAAACATTTGGAGATAAATCAAAAGTGACATTGCCATATAAAAGGATAGACAAACCTTTTTAGCGTCTCGGAGACCAGGTACATTCTTTTGTCTATCGTGCACAAATTGTAACATTATCAAAGGGGACGTAATCCATCCCCCCACAAAAGGGCATAAAATTCATGTTAAAGGCTTCTTTACTTGCCGCTCTAATAATGTAATTTATTTACTAAAATGTCCTTGTGACAAATGCTTTATAGGACAAACCTCAAGAAATGTAAAAATACGTATTAATGAACATAAAGCTGCAATTCGAAAAGCCTTGAAAAATGAACAAGAGTCGGAAATAATATCTAGAAATACGGAGAAATTACAGTCGTGCGGCATTTCGAACAGGGTCGTCAAATATCAGAATTACGGTGGCAAATTTAGGAACAAGTAACTGTTCACATTAACGAAAATCTGAATAGAAAACTCCTGCTTCTACGCGAGACGCTTTGGATTACAGAACTGGAAACATTGGGGCCAAAAGGTGTGAACCCCGCAGCTGTACGGCGTTTCTGGAAGTTCCAGGAGGCGGTTTTTAGTTGTAATATAATTCGTGCTATATTTGCACTTTAACCCTGTGTGAGCTTTACTAGTTCTAGGCAGCGGTGGAAGCCTTTACTTAGAAGTTCATGTTCCCAGCAGTCAATGTGCATGAATAAGGGGGTCCGCCCCTAAAACATTGTGCCATGACCGGTCCTGCGAGACGGACCATGTGCAATATGAAAAAAGAAAATTACAGCCGGAAGAATTCTCTAAAGAAACTGAGTTCTGTTTAAATGTCTCCTCCCCCACTGTGATTTGTATAGTTGGCGCGCAGTCCGCATTTGTTTGCCGTACACACGTGTATTGGAGCTCTGTAAGTTGGGCGATCTATGGTTGAACGTTGTATCTAGGAACTCAAACATGTTGACAAGGATTAAGCAGAACCGTATAGAACAATAGACGTGTATATACAGAGAAGCATCGTATGTGGACTATGACTCTAGTGCCGGCGTCTATTAAACGGAAATATCCTTTTTAGGATGAGGATTGTGGGAATTGGGACAAGTCTCCGGGAATTGACCCATCAGTGGCTGCGGTTACCAGGAAAGCCCCTCCTATTAAGACCCCCTGGCTCCTTAGGAAGACCTGGGAGACTGCGTTTATTGCCAATACTTCTGTATCTAGATCCTGAAGAGTGGATTGACCAATTGGGGAGCAGATTAAGGACTGTACCCCTAGAGAACAATTTGCACCCTTTCCTGGACTTTATCCCTGACTCCTTCAGACGCCCTAAGTCTTTCTCTAACTCGGTCAGGAGGACCCAATGGCTGAAAGTGGAAGGAGGACATGGCCTCTAAATCCAAACAATGTCCCTTACCGCGTGGGAGCAGAGCGAGGCCAGGTCCTAGAGACAGATAGTGTTTTCCTGTTATCCCTTCCTTTCCCAAATAGGAAGCCCTTTCAGGGGAGCGGGATGATTTCCATAGAGGTTCCTCTAGGTCTAGAGATTGGAGGGGCCAGTAGGGCCTATGTTCACCACCCCCGATACAGCCAAGAAGTCATCAATGACAGGGGGTTCCCAGTGGCGGGCAGGTTGTCACATTACTATGTAGAGTGGGAAAAAATGTCTGAAAGTCACTGGATGGGACCGAAGGTTTATTGGACTTAACACCCAGAGAAGCAAGCTGCCCCAGAGAAGGGGTTTTCCTGCTAGAGAAGAAGGTTCTAGCTCGGGTTCCGGTGTAAGAACAGGGAAAGGGATTTTAATCGACCCTGTTTCTGATACAAAAGCCAAATGGCTCTTTTAATATGATGATCAGTCTAAAGCTGCTGAATTGACGGTCACCGCTCTTAGAGGTAGGAGTGGTCCCCCTTAGATCAGCCATGTCCGTGCTGGGTCTCCTCTGGTATTCCAGCGCTCCAGGCAGGGGTGTGGAAATAAATTAAAAAAAAACTTGTCCAAGGGACTAAAGCGGAGCACAATCTACTTGTCCAAGGGACTAAAGCGGAGCACAATCTACTTGTCCAAGGGACTAAAGCGGAGCACAATCTACTTGTCCAAGGGACTAAAGCGGAGCACAATCTACTTGTCCAAGGGACTAAAGCGGAGCACAATCTACTTGTCCAAGGGACTAAAGCGGAACACAATCTACTTGTCCAAGGGACTAAAGCGGAGCACAATCTACTTGTCCAAGGGACTAAAGCGGAGCACAATCTACTTGTCCAAGGGACTAAAGCGGAGCACAATCTAATTGTCCAAGGGACTAAAGCGGAGCACAATCTACTTGTCCAAGGGACTAAAGCGGAGCACAATCTAATTGTCCAAGGGACTAAAGCGGAGCACAATCTACTTGTCCAAGGGACTAAAGCGGAGCACAATCTACTTGTCCAAGGGACTAAAGCGGAGCACAATCTAATTGTCCAAGGGACTAAAGCGGAGCACAATCTACTTGTCCAAGGGACTAAAGCGGAGCACAATCTACTTGTCCAAGGGACTAAAGCGGAGCACAATCTACTTGTCCAAGGGACTAAAGCGGAGCACAATCTACTTGTCCAAGGGACTAAAGCGGAGCACAATCTACTTGTCCAAGGGACTAAAGCGGAGCACAATCTACTTGTCCAAGGGACTAAAGCGGAGCACAATCTACTTGTCCAAGGGACTAAAGCGGAGCACAATCTACTTGTCCAAGGGACTAAAGCGGAGCACAATCTACTTGTCCAAGGGACTAAAGCGGAGCACAATCTACTTGTCCAAGGGACTATAACACCAATGTTTCCATATACAGGGATGAGGGTATCTTGTGTGACATGATCTGTAGTTTTTATCGGAACTTTTATTAGGAAAGGGGCTTATTCACATATATATGCACTTAAAATATATTAATCACTATTTCAGTCTTCATAGGGACTTATACACGGAGTCTTTTGATTGGAAAACACTGAACGCCGCCGCTGTGTTACTGGGGGGGGGGGGGGGGTTCTGCTTCTCCAGTTTATATGCTGCATTTTATTTACTCTAATTATGTGTCAGAAAATGCTGGAAGTTGCATTTAGTTAGTAGATAACTACAACACCCAGCATGCCCTGATACAGCCTATGGTTGTGTGGGTGTTGCAGCATGTTGCACTGTGTAGTATTACAGTTAAGGTTATTGTGTAACATGCTGGGAGTTGTAGTTTTGGTTTGTGTCAGCTGCAGAGCCATAGGATGTGTCAAGGAATACAGGGAATTACAGTTAGTAACTACAACACCCAGCATGCCCTGATGCAGCCTATAGCTCTGCAGCTGACCCGAACCAAAACTACAACTCCCAGCATGTTACTCTTTATAGTTCTACAGTTTAGGTTTATTGTGTAACCTGCTGGGAGTTGTAGTTTTGGTTCGGGCGTGTTTGCGTGCATCCGTGGGGCTCTTGGTCGGCAGGTGAGTATGAAGGGGGGGATTCTGGGGGTGCAATATAGTGCGGGTGACCAGAAGACACTGACAATAAATAATATTAGATGGCACAACTGGCAGCGGCACTTGTCAGTCCGTCCTGTACAAAAACATACATGTATACATCATACATATACATACACCGACCACTGCCCCTATATTATACATTACATACACATATCATACATACACCGACCACTGCCCCCTATATTATACATTACATACATACACATATCATACATATACATACACCGGCCACTGCCCCTATATTATACATTACATACATATATCATACATATACATACACCGACCACTGCCCCCTATATTATACATTACATACACATATCATACATATACATACACCGACCACTGCCCCCTATATTATACATTACATACATACACATATCATACATATACATACACCGACCACTGCCCCTATATTATACATTACATACATACACATACACCGACCACTGCCCCCTATATTATACATTACATACATATATCATACATATACATACACCGACCACTGCCCCCTATATTATACATTACATACATACACATATCATACATATACATACACCGACCACTGCCCCCTATATTATACATTACATACATATATCATACATATACATACACCGACCACTGCCCCTATATTATACATTACATACATATACCATACATATACATACACCGACCACTGCCCCCTATATTATACATTACATACATACACATATCATACATATACATACACTGACCACTGCCCCTATATTATACATTACATACATATACCATACATATACATACACCGACCACTGCCCCCTATATTATACATTACATACATACACATATCATACATATACATACACCGACCACTGCCCCCTATATTATACATTACATACATACACATATCATACATATACATACACCGACCACTGCCCCTATATTATACATTACATACATACACATATCATACATATACATACACCGACCACTGCCCCCTATATTATACATTACATACATACACATATCATACATATACATACACCGACCACTGCCCCTATATTATACATTACATACATACACATATCATACATATACATACACCGACCACTGCCCCTATATTATACATTACATACATACACATATCATACATATACATACACCGACCACTGCCCCTATATTATACATTACATACACATATCATACATATACATACACCGACCACTGCCCCTATATTATACATTACATACATATATCATACATATACATACACCGACCACTGCCCCTATATTATACATTACATACATATATCATACATATACATATACCGACCACTGCCCCCTATATTATACATTACATACATACACATATCATACATATACATACACCGACCACTGCCCCCTATATTATACATTACATACATACACATATCATACATATACATACACCGACCACTGCCCCTATATTATACATTACATACATATATCATACATATACATACACCGACCACTGCCCCCTATATTATACATTACATACATATATCATACACATACACCAACCACTGCCCCCTATATTATACATTACATACATATACATATCAATACACCGACCACTGCCCCCTATATTATACATTACATACATACACATATCATACATATACATACACCGACCACTGCCCCCTATATTATACATTACATACATACACATATCATACATATACATACACCGGCCACTGCCCCCTATATTATACATTACATACATACACATATCATACATACACCGGCCACTGCCCCCTATATTATACATTACATACATGCACATATCATACATATACATACACCGGCCACTGCCCCGTATATACATACATCATACATAGACACATCATACATATATACACTGGCCACTGCCCCCTATATTATACATTACATACATATATCATACATACACCCGCCGCTGCTTCCCCCCCATTTCATACACACATCACACATATACCATACACACACATCATATATACACACACTCACACCATAAATATACACCATACATATGCACACATCATACATACACCTGCCGCTGCCCCTATATCATACATCATATATACACATGACACATACACCATACATATGCACACATTATACATACACCCGCCACTGATACCATAATACAGATGTGTAGATTCTGTAGGATACTTGTGTATTATGTGATATATATATATATATATGTAGATTCTGTAGGATACTTGTGTATTATGTGATATATATATATATATGTAGATTCTGTAGGATACTTGTGTATTATGTGATATATATATATGTATGTAGATTCTGTAGGATACTTGTGTATTATGTGATATATATATATATGTATGTAGATTCTGTAGGATACTTGTGTATTATGTGATATATATATATATATATATATATATATATATGTATGTAGATTCTGTAGGATACTTGTATTATGTGATATATATATATATATATATATATATATATATATATATATATATATATATATATGTAGATTCTGTAGGTATATTATGATGTATTATGTGATATATAAATGTGTAGATTCTGTAGGATACTTATATTATGATGTATTATGTGATATATATATATATATATATATTATATATATATATATATATATATATATATATATATGTATGTATATGTAGATTCTGTAGGATACCGTATATACTCGAGTATAAGCCGACCCGAGTATAAGCAGAGACCCCTAATTTCAACCCCAAATCCCAGGAAAAGTTATTGACTCGAGTATAAGCCTAGGGTGGGAAATACATCATCCCCCCTGTCATCATCCAGACCCGTCATTAACATCCTCATCATCATCCCCCCTTCATAATCCCCTTATCATCCCACACATCCCCCCTTCATCATCCCCTTATCATCCCACACATCCCCCCTTCATCATCCCCTTGTCATCATTCGCCCTCAGTGGTCTTCAACCTGCGGACCTCCAGAGGTTTCAAAACTACAACTCCCAGCAAGCCCGGGCAGCCATCGGCTGTCCGGGCTTGCTGGGAGTTGTAGTTTTGAAACCTCCGGAGGTCCGCAGGTTGAAGACCACTGCGGCCTTCGACATCATCCAGCCCCCTCTCACCCCCCTTTAGTTCTGAGTACTCACCTCCGCTCGGCGCTGGTCCGGTCCTGCAGGGCTGTCCGGTGAGGAGGTGGTCCGGTGGGATAGTGGTTCCGGGCTGCTATCTTCACCGGGGGCGCCTCTTCTCCGCGCTTCCGGCCCGGAATAGAGGCGTTGCCTTGACAACGACGCAGAAGTACGTTGGCAATGAACGCACCTCTGCGTCGTTGTCAAGGCAACGTGACTATTCTGGGGCCAGGCCTGAAGCGCTTAGAAGAGGCGCCCCCGGTGAAGATAGCAGCCCGGAACCACTATCCCACCGGACCACCTCCTCACCGGACAGCCCTGCAGGACCGGACCAGCGCCGAGCGGAGGTGAGTACTCAGAACTAAAGGGGGTGAGAGGGGGCTGGATGATGTCGAAGGCTGCAGTGGTCTTCAACCTGCGGACCTCCGGAGGTTTCAAAACTACAACTCCCAGCAAGCCCGGACAGCCGATGGCTGGCCGGGCTTGCTGGGAGTTGTAGTTTTGAAACCTCTGGAGGTCCGCAGGTTGAAGACCACTGCGGGTGGGGGAGTTCACTCGAGTATAAGCCGAGGGGGGTGTTTTCAGCACGAAAAATCGTGCTGAAAAACTCGGCTTATACTCGAGTATATACGGTACTTATATTATGATGTATTATGTGATATATATATGTAGATTCTGTAGGATACTTGTATTATGATGTATTATGTGATTGATATATATATATATATATATATATATATATATATATATATATATATATATATTCTGTAGGATACTTGTGTATTATGTGATATATATATACACACACACACCACATAATACACAAGTATCCTACAGAATCTACATATATATTATGTGATGTGTGTGTGTGTATATATATATATATATATTGTGTGTAGATTCTGTAGGATACTTGTGTATTATGTGATTATATATATATGTAGATTCTGTAGGATACTTGTATTATGATGTATTATGTGATATATATATATATATATATAGATTCTGTAGGATACTTGTGTATTATGTGATTATATATATATGTAGATTCTGTAGGATACTTGTATTATGATGTATTATGTGATATATATATATATATATTCTGTAGGATACTTGTGTATTATGTGATATATATATACACACACACACCACATAATACACAAGTATCCTACAGAATCTACATATATATTATGTGATGTGTGTGTGTGTATATATATATATATATATTGTGTGTAGATTCTGTAGGATACTTGTGTATTATGTGATTATATATATATGTAGATTCTGTAGGATACTTGTATTATGATGTATTATGTGATATATATATATATATATATATAGATTCTGTAGGATACTTGTGTATTATGTGATTATATATATATGTAGATTCTGTAGGATACTTGTATTATGATGTATTATGTGATATATATATATATATATATATATATATATATATATATAGATTCTGTAGGATACTTATATTATGATGTATTATGTGATATATATATGTAGATTCTGTAGGATACTTGTATTATGATGTATTATGTGATATATATATATATATTCTGTAGGATACTTGTGTATTATGTGATATATATATACACACACACACCACATAATACACAAGTATCCTACAGAATCTACATATATATTATGTGATATGTGTGTGTGTATATATATATATATATTGTGTGTAGATTCTGTAGGATACTTGTGTATTATGTGATTATATATATATATAGATTCTGTAGGATACTTGTGTATTATGTGATTATATATATATGTAGATTCTGTAGGATACTTGTATTATGATGTATTATGTGATTATATATATATATAGATTCTGTAGGATACTTGTGTATTATGTGATATATATGTAGGTTGTTGTTTTTGAGGTACTTGGTTCGGTTCTTGGGTAATAGGTTCTGGATCCTTCTATGCAGTTTAGTTCCCGTTTCCAGCAGGACATGGCCGCGGGGTTTCGTCGCCTCGCACCGCCGGATGTTCCCGTTGCTGATGTGAAGGATACAACATGTCCGACCTTGTGTATTATTAGACTTTCCTTGACTCCGGATTTCATCACTTTGTTACCTTGATATATTTATGTCAGAGCGTTGCTCCTTCCATTATTACTCTGATGTCCTACACTGCCTTGGATAAGTATTCACCCCCCCCCCCCCCCCCCCCCAGCTTTTCTACCCAGAAGAATAAAGAATGGAGAAACATTTCCATCTCTGGATGTGCAAAGCTGTGGAGACCCCCGGGAAAGGGTCTATTAAGTACTGACCATGGGGGGGGGGGGGGGGGGGTGAATACTTATCTCTTCTCATTGTTGGTGTCAGATTAGAGGGTATTAAGTACTGACTATGGGGGGGTGTATACTTATCTCTTCTCATTGGAGGGTATTAAGTACTGACTATGGCGGGTGAATACTCATCTCTTCTCATTGGAGGGTATAAAGTACTGACTATGGGGGGGTGTATACTTATCTCTTCTCATTGGAGGGTATTAAGTACTGACCATGGGGGGGTGTATACTCATCTCTTCTCATTGTTGGTGTCAGATTAGAGGGTATTAAGTACTGACTATGGGGGGGTGTATACTCATCTCTTCTCATTGGAGGGTATTAAGTACTGACTATGGGGGGGGGGGTGAATACTTATCTCTTCTCATTGTTGGTGTCAGATTAGAGGGTATTAAGTACTGACTATGGGGGGGTGTATACTTATCTCTTCTCATTGGAGGGTATAAAGTACTGACTATGGGGGGGGTATATACTCATCTCTTCTCATTGGAGGGTATAAAGTACTGACTATGGGGGGGTGTATACTCATCTCTTCTCATTGGAGGGTATTAAGTACTGACTATGGGGGGGTGTATACTTATCTCTTCTCATTGGAGGGTATTAAGTACTGACTATGGGGGGGTGTATACTTATCTCTTCTCATTGGAGGGTATTAAGTACTGACTATGGGGGGGTGTATACTTATCTCTTCTCATTGGAGGGTATTAAGTACTGACTATGGGGGGGTGTATACTCATCTCTTCTCATTGGAGGGTATTAAGTACTGACTATGGGGGGGTGTATACTCATCTCTTCTCATTGGAGGGTATAAAGTACTGACTATGGGGGGGGGTGTATACTTATCTCTTCTCATTGGAGGGTATTAAGTACTGACTATGGGGGGGTGTATACTCATCTCTTCTCATTGGAGGGTATAAAGTACTGACTATGGGGGGGTGTATACTCATCTCTTCTCATTGGAGGGTATAAAGTACTGACTATGGGGGGGGGTGTATACTTATCTCTTCTCATTGGAGGGTATTAAGTACTGACTATGGGGGGGGTGTATACTCATCTCTTCTCATTGGAGGGTATAAAGTACTGACTATGGGGGGGTGTATACTCATCTCTTCTCATTGGAGGGTATAAAGTACTGACTATGGGGGGGGGGTGTATACTTATCTCTTCTCATTGGAGGGTATTAAGTACTGACTATGGGGGGGTGTATACTCATCTCTTCTCATTGGAGGGTATAAAGTACTGACTATGGGGGGGTGTATACTCATCTCTTCTCATTGGAGGGTATAAAGTACTGACTATGGGGGGGGGGTGTATACTTATCTCTTCTCATTGGAGGGTATTAAGTACTGACTATGGGGGGGTGTATACTCATCTCTTCTCATTGGAGGGTATTAAGTACTGACTATGGGGGGGTGTATACTCATCTCTTCTCATTGGAGGGTATAAAGTACTGACTATGGGGGGGGGGTGTATACTTATCTCTTCTCATTGGAGGGTATAAAGTACTGACTATGGGGGGGGTGTATACTTATCTCTTCTCATTGGAGGGTATAAAGTACTGACTATGGGGGGGGTGTATACTCATCTCTTCTCATTGGAGGGTATAAAGTACTGACTATGGGGGTGTATACTTCTCTTCTCATTGGAGGGTATAAAGTACTGACTATGGGGGGGTGTATACTTATCTCTTCTCATTGGAGGGTATAAAGTACTGACTATGGGGGGGGGGTGTATACTTATCTCTTCTCATTGGAGGGTATTAAGTACTGACTATGGGGGGGTGTATACTCATCTCTTCTCATTGGAGGGTATAAAGTACTGACTATGGGGGGGTGTATACTTATCTCTTCTCATTGGAGGGTATAAAGTACTGACTATGGGGGGGGTGTATACTTATCTCTTCTCATTGGAGGGTATAAAGTACTGACTATGGGGGGGGTGTATACTCATCTCTTCTCATTGGAGGGTATAAAGTACTGACTATGGGGGGTGTATACTTCTCTTCTCATTGGAGGGTATAAAGTACTGACTATGGGGGTGTATACTTCTCTTCTCATTGGAGGGTATAAAGTACTGACTATGGGGGGGTGTATACTTATCTCTTCTCATTGGAGGGTATTAAGTACTGACTATGGGGGGGGGGTGAATACTTATCTCTTCTCATTGTTGGTGTCACATTAGAGGGTATTTTGCGCTCCATACTCTGCAGGTTGTGTACATCACATGGAAAAGTCCATTTTAAGTCCTGATTTCAAATCTACTTTGTAACAGGGGTGTGAATACTTATGAGGCGCTGCAGACCACTCCCTTATTCCTCTGATGTCTGACTCTTTTAGGCTTGTTCTGGAGTTTGATCTTTTGTTCTACGCCTTTGGGAAGTTCCCCATCGTGTTCTCCACGTGGATGTGCATGTTCCTGGCCACGCTGATTGTTCCGTACGTCCTGCTGTCCACGTGGGCTCAGGGATACCGGACGTCGTCCTACCGCACGCTGCGCTCCCTGCTGTACGCCGCACTCTTCCTCACCTTCCAGATGCTCGTCCTGGGGTTCTGTCCGGCGTACATCGTCCTACAGCACGACTTACCCCCCGCGTCCAGGTTCATCGTTATCCTGGAGCAGGTATGGGCCGTTCCTTCATCACCTTCACATTTATTACCCACAATCCTCTCATCTTCTTGTCTTGTTCTCAGGTTCGGCTGATCATGAAGGGTCACTCCTTTATAAGAGAGAACATCCCGCGGGTCTTGTCTTCGGCCAAGGAAAAGTCCAGTGAGTAAAATGCCCGGAAAGCCTATAGC
The DNA here is from genome assembly GCF_029499605.1 of Hyla sarda. NCBI lineage: Eukaryota > Metazoa > Chordata > Amphibia > Anura > Hylidae > Hyla > Hyla sarda. Next base: position 182,453 of record NW_026608521.1, on the reverse strand, counting down.
AGTGGGCTCCAAACTGTAGACCGTTAGAGGCTGCTGAACTACAACACCCAGCATGCTTTTATTTATACAGCATCCGGCATACGATGTGTGAATGAGCAGAGCGGGGACACCTCTCAGACTCCTGTCCCTGCTCCTTCATGTTCTTCCTGTAGCAGCTGATGTTGTTTTGGAATCCCAGGGAGATTCCTATGTGACAACAACCTTTAGGGGTCACCCCCCCCCCCCCCCCAAAGGGTTAAGCCCTAAACAATAACTTTTATTGTAGTATACATATAAGAAGCGGTGCACAATGTCCCTTGAGAACGTTGGGGTGAGGTTTGCCGTATACTGCCAGGGATTGATGTATATGTGACAGCCCCGAGATTTGCATTTACGCAGATTATATACGTGGCGCGCTGTGGGTGTTCAGGAGGTGGTTATTGTGTATCCTGACCTCTGACCTCTAGCGGTTACATTCTGCAAGTGGCGCTAGTTTATATATATTTTACCATAAGTTATTTTTTAGGGGGGGGGGGGGGTCTTAGTTTAGGGCTTACACCTCGGGGGTGGGGAGGTGACCCCACAGGGTACGTTCACACTGAGGAATTCCGCACAGTGAACGTTACCATCAGTGTGAATACGTTTCCGCGAGACCCGTTCACACTGAGGAATTCCGCCGCTGAAATTGTTCCGCACAGAGAATGAACAAGTTCGTTCTTTGTGCGGAATTCCGCAAGCACAGCATAGCCATCAATGGTGACTGCGCAGTCCTACCGCCACCGCCGGCTGCCATGCTCCATCTCCGCTCGCTGAATTCCGTGTGAACGTACCCTAAAGGTTGTTGGTCACACGGGGACCCTGTACGTGGCGGATCATGCAGCTGGCGGATAAGTCCGGGACATTGTTCACACCAGAAAGAATTACTAATCCTTTGCAGGACGAGACCAACAGAGTCTTATGGAGTCTATTATTAATTATTTATTATTATGTATTATAATTATTATTTATGTATTATTATTTATTATTATGTATTTATTATTTAATTATTATGTATTTATTATTTAATTATTATGATATATTATTATTATGTATTATTTATTATTATTATTTATTTATTATTATATTTCTGTCGCAGAGATAACATTGATTTTTTATTTTTTTTGTTTCCAGCTGTCGCGCCGGTCCCGCAGGTTACACAATACTTGTATTTCCTGTTTGCTCCGACCCTGATTTACCGAGACAACTATCCAAGGTAAAGAAGTCTTAGTCCTTGGTGACCGCTGCGCAGCGACCTTTGACCCTGCACACCCCACAGGAACAAATATATAGCTTGTAACACTTCCTGCCCCTCCATGTAGGAGACATTGCCGGGTATACAATAACCAGAACCCCTGCACCCAAGAGCTGACACTCTAGGAGGGGAGGTCTGAGCTGTAGGAACATCTACCACATGATTCTTTATCTTGGTGTCTTGTCTGTTTTGCAGGAATCCCTCCATACGATGGGGATATGTGGCCACAAAATTTGCTCAGGTAAAACATTCTGTGCGCTCCATTATCTCATGTAGAGGTCTCAGACGAGGGGCGAATAGTGACGAGCGGACCCCAGGGTCATCCTTGAGCGGGCGGTCTTGTGGGGAGTTTTGTGTGTAGGGTTAGTACCGACCAAAGGTGTCCAAGGAAGGACGACAGTGACCACACGGACATGGGGGGAGGAGCCTATGTACATGGAGAGGGGAGGAGCCTGTGGGGGCGGGGAGAGGAGCCTACGGACATGGGGGGGGGGGCACTATAGAGAGTTGAGGATAAATGACGTCTCCAATCAGATGTTGTCCTGTACATGAGTCTGTTCTTCACTCCTCCGGTTTACGTTGCAGGTGCTTGGCTGCCTCTTCTACGCCTACTACGTCTTTGTCCGCCTCTGTATCCCGCTATTCCGAAACATCAGCCAAGAGCCGTTCAGCCTCCGCGTCCGGGTCCTCTGCGTGTTTAACTCCATCCTGCCAGGTACCGGGTGAATCTCAATGTATTTAGAAAGTCTTTGCCCCGGGGGTGTGAAGTCTTTTTGGATACATTGTATATAGTGATGGTAGTGAAGACCCCCTGGTCACTATATACAATGTACCCAGAAAGTCTTCACCCCCCCCAATCACTGCTCCTGTATATACACCATATATAATGTAGTATAGGAAAAGTCTTCATCACCGGTCCCTTCTGTCCCTCTGTTGCTCCTCCTGTCATCATGGGGTATTGAGGGCAGAATGATGGGAAAGTGATCACAGAATGTTGTTAACTCCTTAAGGACTTAGGGCGTACCTGTAAACACTGAGTTCGTTCTATAATGTGGGGCCACATCGGGACCCGTGGCTAATAGCGCGCATCACTGATCGCAGTACCGCGTGATATTAACCCTTTAGATGCGGCATCTAAAGGGTTAATATCGCCGCCTCTAAAGTGAATATAAAACGCTGCCGGTTAGCTTAGGGGGCTGTTCGGGACCGCCGCAATGAAATCGCGAACAGCTGTAGGACAGCAGGAGGGTCCCTACCTTCCTCCTCGCGGTCCGATTGCCGAATGACTGCTCTATGCCTGAGATCCAGGCATGAGCAGTCAAGCGACAGAATCATCGATCAATGGTTTTCTATGAGAAACCATTGATCAATATAAAAAATCAGTGTGTGCAGTGTTATGGTCTCCTATGGGATAACAATGATCAGTATAACACTGCACACACTGATCTCTCATACTGATCATTGTTATCCCATAGGAGACTGAGAGATCAGTGTGTGCAGTGTTAAAGTCCCTTATGGGATAATAATGATCAGTATAAGAGATCAGTGTGTACAGTGTTATACTGATCATTATTATCCCATAGGGACCTATAACACTGCACACACTGATCTCTTATACTGATCATTGTTATCCCATAGGAGACTATAAGAGATCAGTGTGATCAGTATTCTAGTCTCCTATGGGATAACAATGATCAGTGTAAGAGATCAGTGTGTACAGTGTTATAGTCTCCTATGGGATAATAATGAACAGTATAAGGGATCAGTGTGTGTAGTGTTATACTGATCATTGTTATCCTATAGGAGCCTATAACACTACACACTGATCTCTTATAGTCTCCTATGGGATAACAATGATCAGTATAAGAGATCAGTGTGTGCAGTGTTATAGGTCCCTATGGGATAACAATGATCAGTATAAGAGATCAGTGTGTGCAGTGTTATAGTCTCCTATGGGATAATAATGATCAGTATAAGAGATCAGTGTGTGCAGTGTTATAGTCTCCTATGGGATAACAATGATCAGTATAAGAGATCAGTGTGTGCAGTGTTATAGGTCCCTATGGGATAATAATGATCAGTATAAGAGATCAGTGTGTGCAGTGTTATAGTCTCCTATGGGATAACAATGATCAGTATAAGAGATCAGTGTGTGCAGTGTTATAGGTCCCTATGGGATAACAATGATCAGTATAAGAGATCAGTGTGTGCAGTGTTATAGTCTCCTATGGGATAACAATGATCAGTATAAGAGATCAGTGTGTGCAGTGTTATAGGTCCCTATGGGATAATAATGATCAGTATAAGAGATCAGTGTGTGCAGTGTTATAGTCTCCTATGGGATAACAATGATCAGTATAAGAGATCAGTGTGTGCAGTGTTATAGTCTCTTATAACGCTGCAAAAATACGAAGTGAATAAAGATCATTTAACCCCTTCCCTATTAGAAGTTTGAATCGCCCCCCTTTTCCCATTTAAAAAAAAGTGTCAATAAAAATTAACTTGTGGTATCACCGCGTGTGGAAATGTCCGAATTATAAGAATATATTGTTAAAGGGGTTATCCAGGAAATAAAAAATCGTAATCCTTTCAGTACTTATGAGCTTCTGAAGTTAAGGTTGTTCTTTTCTGTCTAAGCGCTCTCCGATGACACTTGTCTCGTTAAAATTCTTAGTTCAGAGGTTTGCTATGGGGATTTGCTTCTAAACTGGGCGTTTCCCGAGACACGTGTCATCAGAGAGCACTTAGACAGAAAAGAACAACCTTAACTTCAGAAGCTCATAAGTACTGAAAGGATTAAGATTTTTTAATAGAAGTAATTTACAAATCTGTTTAACTTTCTGGAGCCAGTTGATAGATAAAAAATTTTTTTTCCCTGTATAAACCCTTTAACCCCTTGGGGACGGAGCCCATTATGACCCTAAGGACAGGAGCATTTTTTGCAAATCTGACCACTGTCACTTTAAGCATTAATAACTCTGATGCTTTTACTTATAAATTTGATTCCGACATTGTTTTTTCGTGACATATTCTACTTTAACACAGTGGTAAATTTTCGGCGATACTTGCATCCTTTCTTGGTGAAAAATGCAAAAATTTCATGAAAAATTTGAAAATGTTGCATTTTTCTAACTTTGAAGCTCTCTGCTTATAAGGAATAAGGATATTCCAAATAAATTATACATTGATTCACATATACAATATGTCTACTTGATGTTTGCATCATAAAATTGATGAGTTTTTACTTTTGGAGACATCAGAGGCTTCAAAGTTCAGCAACAATTTTCCAATTTTCTGCTAAATTTTCAAAATCGCAATTTTTCAGGGACCGGTTCAGGTTTGAAGTGGATTTGAAGGGTCTTCTGATTAGAAATACCTGATAAATGACCCCATTATAAAAACTGCACCCCTCAAAGTATTCAAAATGACATTCAGTCAGAGTTTTAACCCTTTAGGTGTTTCACAGGAATAGCAGCAAAGTGAAGGAGAAAATTCAAAATCTTAATTTTTTACACTGGCATGTTTTTGTAGACCCAATTTTTTAATTTTTACAAGGGGTAAAAGGAAAAAAAAATCCTCTCAAAATTTGTAACCCAATTTCTCTTGAGTAAGAAAATACCTCATGTGTAGGTCAAGTGTTCGGCGGGTGCACTAGAGGGCTCAGAAGCGAAGGAGCAACAATGGGATTTAGGAGAGTGAGTTTTTCTGAAATTGTTTTTGGGGGGCATGTCCCATTTAGGAAGCCCCTATGGTGCCAGAACAGCAAAAAACCAACATCGCACACTATTATGGAAACAACACCCCTCAAGGAACGTAACAAGGGGTACGGTGAGCCTTAACACCCCACAGGTGTTTGACAACTTTTTGTTAAAGTCGGATGTGTAAATGAAAAAAAAAAATTTTTCCACTAAAATGCTGGTTTTTCCCCAAATTTTACTTTTTTACAAAGGGTAATAGGAGAAAATGCCCCCCCAAATTTGTAACCCCATTTCTTCTGAGTATTGAAATACCCCATGTTTGGACGTCAAGTGCTCTGCGAGCGAACTACAACGCTCAGATGAGAAGGAGCGCCATTGAGCTTTTAGAGAGATAATTTGTTTTAATGGAAGTCGGGGGCCATGTGCATTTACAAAGCCCCCCGTGGTGCCAGAACAGTGGACCCCCCCACATGTGACCCCATTTTGGAAACTAAACCCCTCACAGAATTTAATAAGGGGTGCAGTGAGCATTTACACCCCACTGGCGTTTGACAGATCTTTGGAACAGTGGGCTGTGCAAACAAAAAAATTAAATTTTTCATTTTCACGTACCACTGTTCCAAAAATCTTTCATACCCCTGTGGGGCGTAAATGCTCACTGTACCCCTTATTACATTACACGAGGGGTGTAGTTTCCAAAATGGGGTCACATGTGGGTATTTATTTTTTTGCATTTATGTCAGAACCGCTGTAAAATCAGCCACCCCTGTGCAAATCACCAATTTAGGCATCAAATGTACCCGGTGTGCTCTCACTCCTGAGCCTTGTTGTGCGCCAGCAGAGCATTTTACACCCACATATGGGGGATTTCCGTACTCAGGAGAAATTGCGTTACAAATTTTGGGGGTCTTTTTTTTTCCTTTTCCTCTTGTGAAAATAAAAAGTAAAGGGCAACACCAGCATGTTAGTGTAAAAATTTTTTTTTTTTACACTAACAGGCTGGTGTAGACCCCAACTTTTCCTTTTCATAAGGGGTAGAAGGAGAAAAAGCCCCCCGAAATTTGTAGTGTAATTTCTCCCGAGTACGGAAATACCCCATATGTGGCCCTAAACCGTTTCTTTGAAATACGACAGGGCTCCAAAGTGAGAGAGCGCCATGCGCATTTGAGGACTAAATTAGGGATTGCATAGGGGTGGACATAGGGGTATTCTACGCCAGTGATTCCCAAACAGGGTGCCTCCAGCTGTTGCGAAGCTCCCAGCACGCCTGGACAGTCAGTGGCTGTCCGGAAATGCTGGGAGTTGTTGTTTTGCAACAGCTGGAGGCTCCGTTTTGGAAACACTGCTTTACAATACGTTTTTCCTTTTAATTGGGGGGGGGGGCAGTGTAAGGGGGTGTATATGTAGTGTTTTACTCTTTTTATTAGGTGTTAGTGTAGTGTTTTTAGGGTACATTCACACTGGCGGGTTACGGTGAGTTTCCCGCTAGGAATTTGCGCTGCGGCGAAAAATTTGCCGCAGCTCATACTTGAAGCAGGAAACTTGCTGTAAACCCGCCCGTGTGAATGTACCCTGTACGTTCACATGGGGGGGGCAGCTGTTTCAAAACTACAACTCCCAGCATGCACGGTCTGTCAGTACATGCTGGGAGTTGTAGTTTTGCAACAGCTGGAGGCACACTGGTTGGAAAACCTTCAGTTAGGTTCTGTTACCTAACTCAGTATTTTCCAACCAGTGAGCCTCCAGCTGTTGCAAAACTACAACTCCCAGCATGCACGGTCTGTCAGTACATGCTGGGAGTTGTAGTTTTGCAACAGCTGGAGGCACACTGGTTGGAAAACCTTCAGTTAGGTTCTGTTACCTAACTCAGTATTTTCCAACCAGTGAGCCTCCAGCTGTTGCAAAACTACAACTCCCAGCATGCACGTCTGTCAGTACATGCTGGGAGTTGTAGTTTTGAAACAGCTGGAGGCACACTGGTTGGAAAACCTTCAGTTAGGTTCTGTTACCTAACTCAGTATTTTCCAACCAGTGTGCCTCCAGCTGTTGCAAAACTATAATTCCCAGCATGTCTGATCACAGAAGGGCATGCTGGGAGATGTAGTTATGCAACAGCTGGAGGTACGCAACTACAACTCCCAGCATGCTGAGACAGCTGTTTTCTGTGTGGGCATGCTGGAATTTGTAGTTTTGCAACATCTGGAGGGCTACAATTTAGAGACCACTGAACAGTGATCTCCAAACTGTGGACCTCCAGATGTTGCAAAATTACAACTCCCAGCATGCCCAGGCAGCAAACAGCTGTGTGGGCATGCTAGGAGTTGTAGTTTTGCAAGATCTAGAGGGCAGTATAGAGATCACTGTGCAGTGGTCTCTAAACTGTAGACCTCCAGCTGTTGCAAAACTACAAATTCCAGCATGCCCACACAGCAAACAGCTGTCTGGGCATGCTGGGAGTTGTAGTTTTGCAACATCTGGAGGGCTACAGTCTAGAGACCACTATGGTGGTCTCAGACTGTAGCCCTCTAGATGTTGCTATGCAACTACTCACCGGCTTCCGTCGCATCCGGGAGCCGTCCTCTTCTGCCGCACGCCGCCGCAGATCTCCGTCGCTCTGCTGCCTCTGGAGGGGTAAGTGGACGTCGGCGCCCGGTCCTCTTCATTTTCCCCGTTCTGCCCGCCTATTGTGGGTGGGCAGGATGGGGAAAACGAAAGTAAACCCCTCCGCCCCTGATCTGCTATTGGTGGTCGCGTCTAGACCACCAATAGCAGAGATAGGAGGGGTGGCAACCCTGCCACCTCACTCCTATCGCTACAGGGGGATCGTAGTTGTCTTAGACACCCGCGATCCCCCTTCTATTCCGGGTTACCGGGTCACCATAGACCCGTAATGACCCGGAATCGGCGCAAATCGCAAGTGTGAATTCACTTGCGATTTGCGCCGATCGCCGACATGGGGGGGTCTAATGACCCCCCTGGGCATTTGCACGGGGTGCCTGCTGATAGATATCAGCAGTCACCCCGGCCCGGTCCCCATCCGGCGCGCGGCGGGGGCCGAAATTCCCACGGGCGTATGGATACGCCCTTTGTCCTTAAGTACCAGGACGCAAGGGCGTATGCATACGCCCTTCGTCCCAAACAGGTTAATTAAACCGCATGGTCAATGGCGTACGCGGAAAAATTCCAAAATAACGTATTTTTGGTCACTTTTTAGAACATGAAAAAATTAAGAAAAAGCTACCAAAAAGTCCGATCAATACAAAAATGGTACCGCTAAAAACTTCAAAAAAAGTGAAAAAAGATCATGATGCAAAAAATGAGCCCTCATACCGGCCCGTACACGGAAAAAGAAAAGTTATAGGGGTCAGAAAGGACAATTTTAAACGTATAAATTTTCCTGCATGTAGTTATGATTTTTCCAGAAGACAAAATCACCTAAATAAGTCGGGGATCATTGTAACCGTATGGACCTACAGAATAATAAGGGGTCATTTTTACCGAAACATGTACTGCGTAGAAACGGAAGCCCCCAAAAGTTACAAAATGAAATTTTTTTTTATTCAATTTTGACGCACAATAATTTTATTTTTTTTTCCCGTTTCGCCGTAGATTTTTGGGTAAAATGACTGACGTCATTACAAAGTAGAATTGGTGGCGCAAAAAATAAGCATCATATGGATTTTTAGGTGCAAAATTGAAAGGGTTATGATTTATAAATTGTAAGGAGGAAAAAACGAAAGTGCAAAAACTGAAACGCTCAGTCTTTAAGGGGTTAATCTTGTTAATTTTTTTTCCCCATGGACATAAGTATTCATACCCTTTAATATGACATGTGACATTTTTATATCTGGCTCCTCCAATTTCTCCTGACTTATCTCTGAGATGTTTCTCCATCTTGGTTGGAGTCACTGGTGGTAAATTCCGCTGTGATCCCTTAAATAAACAGGGCTGTGTCTTTCCAAATCCAGTCCAATGTATATCAGAGCAAAAACCAAGCCATGAGGCGGAAAGAACTGCCTGTAGAGCTCAAAAAGGATTGTGTGGAGGCACAGAGCTGAAGGGGACAAAACATTTCTACTGTACTGAATGTTCTCAGAGCTCAGTGTCCTCCATAATTCTTATATGGAAGAAGAAACATCCAGGACCATTCCTAGAGCGGCCGCCCCCCAAACTAAGGAATCGGGGGAGAAGGGTCTTATTAAGAGAAAAGACAGAGAATCCTATGATGGGCACAGAGCTCCAGAGAAACTTCCAGAACGTCCAAATCCATCACTGAGGACTCCAGAATCTGGGCAGAAAGAAAAAAAAGAAGCTTCTCCTCAGTAATAAGACATGGAAGATGCCAGAAATTACAGAAGGATCTAAAGGATCACCTGCCCAATACCATCCCTACAGCGATCATGGTGGGGGCAGCATCATGTATAGAGGAAACCAGGTACTGCCCATCACCTGCCCAATACCATCCCTACAGCGATCATGGTGGGGGCAGCATCATGTATAGAGGAAACCAAGTACTGCCCATCACCTGCCCAATACTATCCCTACAGTGATCACGGTGGGGGCAGCATCATGTATAGAGGAAACCAGGTACTGTCCATCATCTGCCCAATACCATCCCTACAGTGATCATGGTGGGGGCAGCATCATGTATAGAGGAAACCAGACACTGCCATCACCTGCCCAATACCATCCCTACAGCGATCACGGTGGGGGCAGCATCATGTATAGAGGAAACCAGGTACTGCCCATCACCTGCCCAATACCATCCCTACAGTGATCATGGTGGGGGCAGCATCATGTATAGAGGAAACCAAGTACTGCCCATCACCTGCCCAATACTATCCCTACAGTGATCATGGTGGGGGCAGCATCATGTATAGAGGAAACCAGGTACTGCCCATCACCTGCCCAATACCATCCCTACAGCGATCACGGTGGGGGCAGCATCATGTATAGAGGAAACCAGGTACTGCCCATCACCTGCCCAATACCATCCCTACAGTGATCATGGTGGGGGCAGCATCATGTATAGAGGAAACCAGGTACTGCCCATCACCTGCCCAATACTATCCCTACAGTGATCATGGTGGGGGCAGCATCATGTATAGAGGAAACCAGGTACTGCCCATCACCTGCCCAATACCATCCCTACAGTGATCATGGTGGGGGCAGCATCATGTATAGAGGAAACCAGACACTGCCCATCACCTGCCCAATACCATCCCTACAGTGATCATGGTGGGGACAGCATCATGTCTGGGGGAAACCAGGTACTGCCCATCACCTGCCCAATACCATCCCTACAGTGATCATGGTGGGGGCAGCATCATGTCTGGAGGAAACCAGGCACTGCCCATCACCTGCCCAATACCATCCCTACAGTGATCATGGTGGGGGCAGCATCATGTCTGGAGGAAACCAGGCACTGCCCATCACCTGCCCAATACCATACCTACAGTGATCATGGTGGGGGCAGCATCATGTCTGGAGGAAACCAGATACTGCCCATCACCTGCCTAATACCATCCCTACAGTGATCATGGTGGGGGCAGCATCATGTATAGAGGAAACCAGGTACTGCCCATCACCTGCCCAATACCATCCCTACAGTGATCATGGTGGGGGCAGCATCATGTCTGGGGGAAACCAGGTACTGCCCGTCACCAGCCCAATACCATCCCTACAGTGATCATGGTGGGGGCAGCATCATGTATAGTGGAAACCAGGTACTGCCCATCACCTGCCCAATACCATCCCTACAGTGATCATGGTGGGGGCAGCATCATGTCTGGGGGAAACCAGGTACTGCACATCACCTGCTCAATACCATCCCTACAGTGATCATGGTGGGGGCAGCATCATGTATAGAGGAAACCAGGTACTGCACATCACCTGCCCAATACCATCCCTACAGTGATCATGGTGGGGACAGCATCATGTCTGGAGGAAACCAGGTACTGCCCATCACCTGCCCAATACCATCCCTACAGTGATCATGGTGGGGGCAGCATCATGTCTGGAGGAAACCAGGTACTGCCCATCACCTGCCCAATACCATCCCTACAGTGGTCATGGTGGGGGCAGCATCATGTCTGGAGGAAACCAGGTACTGCCCATCACCTGCCCAATACCATCCCTACAGTGATCATGGTGGGGGCCGTATCATGTCTGGAGGAAACCAGGTACTGCCCATCACCTGCCCAATACCATCCCTACAGTGATCATGGTGGGGGCAGCATCATGTCTGGGGGAAACCAGACACTGCCCATCACCTGCCCAATACCATCCCTACAGTGGTCATGGTGGGGGCCGTATCATGTCTGGAGGAAACCAGGTACTGCCCATCACCTGCCCAATACCATCCCTACAGTGGTCATGGTGGGGGCCGTATCATGTCTGGAGGAAACCAGGTACTGCCCATCACCTGCCCAATACCATCCCTACAGTGATCATGGTGGGGGCAGCATCATGTATAGAGGAAACCAGGTACTGCCCATCACCTGCCCAATACCATCCCTACAGTGATCATGGTGGGGGCAGCATCATGTCTGGAGGAAACCAGGTACTGCCATCACCTGCCCGATACCATCCCTACAGTGATCATGGTGGGGGCAGCATCATGTCTGGAGGAAACCAGGCACTGCCCATCACCTGCCCAATACCATCCCTACAGTGATCATGGTGGGGGCAGCATCATGTATAGAGGAAACCAGACACTGCCCATCACCTGCCCAATACCATCCCTACAGTGATCATGGTGGGGGCAGCATCATGTCTGGAGGAAACCAGGTACTGCCCATCACCTGCCCAATACCATCCCTACAGTGATCATGGTGGGGGCAGCATCATGTCTGGGGGAAACCAGGCACTGCCCATCACCTGCCCAATACCATCCCTACAGTGATCATGGTGGGGGCAGCATCATGTATAGAGGAAACCAGGTACTGCCCATCACCTGCCCAATACCATCCCTACAGTGATCATGGTGGGGGCAGCATCATGTCTGGGGGAAACCAGGTACTGCCCATCACCTGCCCAATACCATCCCTACAGTGATCATGGTGGGGACAGCATCATGTCTGGGGGAAACCAGGTACTGCCCATCACCTGCCCAATACCATCCCTACAGTGATCATGGTGGGGGCAGCATCATGTCTGGAGGAAACCAGGTACTGCCCATCACCTGCCCAATACCATCCCTACAGTGATCATGGTGGGGGCAGCATCATGTATAGAGGAAACCAGGCACTGCCCATCACCTGCCCAATACCATCCCTACAGTGATCATGGTGGGGGCAGCATCATGTCTGGAAGAAACCAGGCACTGCCCATCACCTGCCCAATACCATCCCTACAGTGATCATGGTGGGGGCAGCATCATGTCTGGGGGAAACCAGGCACTGCCCATCACCTGCCCAATACCATCCCTACAGTGGTCATGGTGGGGGCAGCATCATGTCTTAATGAGATCCTGGTCCAGAGCTCTGGTTTATTGTCTGAGGTCTAAGCACACGGCCGGGACGACACAGGAGTGGATTAGGGACAACTCTGTGAATGTCCTTGAGTGGTCCCGCCAGAGCCTGAACCCAATGGGGCATCTCTGGAGACCTGAAAATGGCTTCACCGACTGTCCCATTCAACCTGGCAGAGCTGAGAGGATCTGCAGAGAAGAAAATCCCCAAGAAGAGCGGAGACCGGAATCGCTGCCAAAGGGGCTTCACCTAATCCTGTGTAAAGGGTATGAATACTTATTAACTATAACATTTCAGTGACCTAAGTAAAGATAAGTAACATTCTGATCACTTTCCCATCATTCTGCCCTCAATACCCTATAATGACAATAGGAGCAACAGAGGGACAGAAGGGAGCGGGGGTGAAGACTTTCTGAATGCTTTATACATACGATTTGCATTTGGCGCTGTGTTCACGGTTTCTGCAAATACGTGGTAGTTGGCGCCCGGTTTCTGTACGTACGTGTAGTTGGCACCCTGTTTCTGTACATACGTGTAGTTGGCACCCGGTTTCTGTACATACGTGTAGTTGGCGCCCGGTTTCTGTACATACGTGTAGTTGGCGCCCGGTTTCTGTACATACGTGTAGTTGGCACCCGGTTTCTGTACATATGTGTAGTTGGCGCCCGGTTTCTGTACATACGTGTAGTTGGCGCCCGGTTTCTGTACATACGTGTAGTTGGCGCCCGGTTTCTGTACGTACGTGTAGTTGGCACCCTGTTTCTGTACATACGTGTAGTTGGCACCCTGTTTCTGTACGTACGTGTAGTTGGCGCCCGGTTTCTGTACGTACGTGTAGTTGGCGCCCGGTTTCTGTACGTACGTGTAGTTGGCGCCCGGTTTCTGTACGTACGTGTAGTTGGCGCCCGGTTTCTGTACGTACGTGTAGTTGGCGCCCGGTTTCTGTACGTACTTGTAGTTGGCACCCGGTTTCTGTACGTACGTGTAGTTGGCACCCGGTTTCTGTACGTACGTGTAGTTGGCGCCCTGTTTCTGTACGTTCGTGGTAGTTGGCGCCCTGTTTCTGTACGTACGTGTAGTTGGCGCCGTTTCTGTACGTACGTGTAGTTGGCGCCCTGTTTCTGTACGTACGTGTAGTTGGCGCCCTGTTTCTGTACGTACGTGTAGTTGGCGCCCTGTTTCTGTACGTACGTGTAGTTGGCGCCCTGTTTCTGTACGTACGTGTAGTTGGCGCCCTGTTTCTGTACATACGTGTAGTTGGCGCCCTGTTTCTGTACGTACGTGTAGTTGGCGCCCGGTTTCTGTACGTACGTGTAGTTGGCGCCCTGTTTCTGTACGTACGTGTAGTTGGCGCCCTGTTTCTGTACGTACGTGTAGTTGGCGCCCTGTTTCTGTACGTACGTGTAGTTGGCGCCCGGTTTCTGTACGTACGTGTAGTTGGCGCCCGGTTTCTGTACGTACGTGTAGTTGGCGCCCGGTTTCTGTACGTACGTGTAGTTGGCGCCCGGTTTCTGTACGTACGTGTAGTTGGCGCCCGGTTTCTGTACGTACGTGTAGTTGGCGCCCTGTTTCTGTACGTACGTGTAGTTGGCGCCCGGTTTCTGTACGTACGTGTAGTTGGCGCCCTGTTTCTGTACATACGTGTAGTTGGCGCCCGGTTTCTGTACGTACGTGTAGTTGGCGCCCGGTTTCTGTACATATGTGTAGTTGGCGCCCTGTTTCTGTACATACGTGTAGTTGGCGCCCGGTTTCTGTACATACGTGTAGTTGGCGCCCGGTTTCTGTACGTACGTGGTAGTTGGCGCCCTGTTTCTGTACGTACGTGTAGTTGGCGCCCTGTTTCTGTACATACGTGTAGTTGGCGCCCTGTTTCTGTACGTACGTGTAGTTGGCACCCGGTTTCTGTACGTACGTGTAGTTGGCGCCCTGTTTCTGTACGTACGTGTAGTTGGCGCCCTGTTTCTGTACGTACCGTGTAGTTGGCGCCCTGTTTCTGTAGTAGTTGGGTAGTACATCGTGTAGTTGGCGCCCTGTTTCTCTACATACGTGTAGTTGGCACCCGGTTTCTGTACATACGTGTAGTTGGCGCCCTGTTTCTCTACGTACGTGTAGTTGGCGCCCTGTTTCTGTACATACGTGTAGTTGGCGCCCGGTTTCTGTACATACGTGTAGTTGGCGCCCGGTTTCTGTACGTACGTGTAGTTGCCGCCCGGTTTCTGTACGTACGTGTAGTTGCCGCCCGGTTTCTGTACGTACGTGGTAGTTGGCGCCCTGTTTCTGTACGTACGTGTAGTTGGCGCCCTGTTTCTGTACATACGTGTAGTTGGCGCCCGGTTTCTGTACATACGTGTAGTTGGCGCCCGGTTTCTGTACGTACGTGTAGTTGGCGCCCGGTTTCTGTACATACGTGTAGTTGGCGCCCTGTTTCTGTACGTACGTGTAGTTGGCGCCCTGTTTCTGTACGTACGTGTAGTTGCCGCCCGGTTTCTGTACGTACGTGTAGTTGCCGCCCGGTTTCTGTACGTACGTGGTAGTTGGCGCCCTGTTTCTGTACGTACGTGTAGTTGGCGCCCTGTTTCTGTACATACGTGTAGTTGGCACCCTGTTTCTGTACGTACGTGTAGTTGCCGCCCGGTTTCTGTACGTACGTGTAGTTGCCGCCCGGTTTCTGTACATACGTGTAGTTGGCGCCCGGTTTCTGTACGTACGTGTAGTTGGCGCCCTGTTTCTGTACGTACGTGTAGTTGCCGCCCGGTTTCTGTACGTACGTGTAGTTGCCGCCCGGTTTCTGTACATACGTGTAGTTGGCGCCCTGTTTCTGTACATACGTGTAGTTGGCGCCCGGTTTCTGTACGTACGTGTAGTTGGCACCCGGTTTCTGTACGTACGTGTAGTTGGCGCCCTGTTTCTGTACGTACGTGTAGTTGGCGCCCTGTTTCTGTACGTACGTGTAGTTGGCGCCCTGTTTCTGTACATACGTGTAGTTGGCGCCCTGTTTCTGTACATACGTGTAGTTGGCGCCCGGTTTCTGTACGTACATGTATCTTTTCTCTCTTACAGGTGTCCTCATCCTCTTCCTCGCCTTCTTCGCGTTCCTCCATTGTTGGCTCAATGCCTTTGCCGAGATGCTTCGTTTCGCTGACAGAATGTTCTACAAGGTAAAGATGGTTTTATTATTTCTCCTGTATCCTGGGACTTGTAGTTCACCATCTCTGTGTAGTGTCTCCTCCCTTATCTCTTCCCCTGTATCCTGGGACTTGTAGTTCACCATCTCCTCCCTTATCTCCTCCCCTGTATCCTGGGACTTGTAGTTCACCATCTCTGTGTAGTGTCTCCTCCCTTATCTCTTCCCCTGTATCCTGGGACTTGTAGTTCACCATCTCTGTGTAGTGTCTCCTCCCTTATCTCTTCCTCTGTTTCCTGGGACTTGTAGTTCACCATCTCTGTGTAGTGTCTCCTCCCTTATCTCCTCCCCTGTTTCCTGGGACTTGTAGTTCACCATCTCTGTGTAGTGTCTCCTCCCTTATCTCTTCCCCTGTTTCCTGGGACTTGTAGTTCACATCTCTATGTGTAGTGTCTCCTCCCTTATCTCCTCCCCTGTATCCTGGGACTTGTAGTTCACCATCTCTGTGTAGTGTATCCTCCCTTATCTCTTCCCCTGTTTCCTGGGACTTGTAGTTCACATCTCTATGTGTAGTGTCTCCTCCCTTATCTCCTCCCCTGTATCCTGGGACTTGTAGTTCACCATCTCTGTGTAGTGTCTCCTCCCTTATCTCCTCCCCTGTATCCTGGGACTTGTAGTTCACCATCTCTGTGTAGTGTCTCCTCCCTTATCTCTTCCCCTGTTTCCTGGGACTTGTAGTTCACCATCTCTATGTGTAGTGTCTCCTCCCCTGTATCCTGGGACTTGTAGTTCACCATCTCTATGTGTAGTGTCTCCTCCCCTGTATCCTGGGACTTGTAGTTCACCATCTCTATGTGTAGTGTCTCCTCCCCTGTATCCTGGGACTTGTAGTTCACCATCTCTATGTGTAGTGTCTCCTCCCCTGTTTCCTGGGACTTGTAGTTCACCATCTCTGTGTAGTGTCTCCTCCCCTGTTTCCTGGGACTTGTAGTTCACCATCTCTGTGTAGTGTATCCTCCCTTATCTCTTCCCCTGTATCCTGGGACTTGTAGTTCACCATCTCTATGTGTAGTGTCTCCTCCCCTGTATCCTGGGACTTGTAGTTCACCATCTCTATGTGTAGTGTCTCCTCCCCTGTTTCCTGGGACTTGTAGTTCACCATCTCTGTGTAGTGTCTCTTCCCCTGTATCCTGGGACTTGTAGTTCACATCTCTATGTGTAGTGTCTCCTCCCTTATCTCCTCCCCTGTATCCTGGGACTTGTAGTTCACATCTCTGTGTAGTGTCTCCTCCCTTATCTCTTCCCCTGTTTCCTGGGACTTGTAGTTCACCATCTCTGTGTAGTGTCTCCTCCCTTATCTCTTCTCCTGTATCCTGGGACTTGTAGTTCACATCTCTGTGTAGTGTCTCCCCCCTTATCTCTTCCCCTGTTTCCTGGGACTTGTAGTTCACCATCTCTATGTGTAGTGTCTCCTCCCCTGTATCCTGGGACTTGTAGTTCACCATCTCTGTGTAGTGTCTCCTCCCCTGTTTCCTGGGACTTGTAGTTCACCATCTCTGTGTAGTGTATCCTCCCTTATCTCTTCCCCTGTTTCCTGGGACTTGTAGTTCACCATCTCTATGTGTAGTGTCTCCTCCCCTGTATCCTGGGACTTGTAGTGTCTCTGCCCTTATGTTTTTGTTACTTTATGAATTTTACCTTTTTTTTTTGTGATTATTTTAGGATTGGTGGAATTCCACGTCCTTTGCCAACTATTACCGCACCTGGAACGTGGTCGTCCATGACTGGTTGTACTACTACGCCTATCGGGACCTCCTCTGGGTGAGTCCGTCCTCGCTGGTCACACTGGTTTTGTGTTGTGGGGATCTCGGTGTTCACTTCACTCTTTGTCTTCCTTATTTTTCTTTTCCTCTTTGTAGTTTTTTGGCAGGAAGCTTAAGGCGGTGGCCATGTTGTCGGTGTTCATGGTGTCTGCTGTGGTTCATGAATATGCCCTGGGGATCTGCTTTGGATTCTTTTATCCGGTTATGTTCATTCTGTTTATGGGATTTGGCAGTAAGTATTTCTCTTCTCCGTCACCCACAAGACCGATAATTCTCAGCATCCGCTTGGTTCACAGACCCAATTTCCGTGGTGTGTGGAGCCGCTTCCTAATATTTCCTGGTGCTTGGTCATTGGTTCTCCATGAGTTTCTTAGATCTTTCAGGATGATGTTTGCAATTATTAGTAGGTTTAGTTATATGCCCCAATTTACAACCCTCCATGTAATGACCACAAGATAGGCCCGGCCCGAGGCCCCTCCAGGCTTCTGTGTCAGATCTGTGTGAGAGTTGGACTCCTCTTCTAATGGAGCCATCATCTTGGTGAGGGTCATGGTCTGTAGATGTATGTAGCAAACTTTCCTGAGGTGTGAGGGGGATACACGGGGGAAGGGGGAGATACATGAGATGAGATGACATGGCGGGAAGTGGTGGGAGATATGGGGGGGGGGGAGATACACGAGGGGGGAAGGTACAGGAGACAACACAGGGGAAGATACACAGGGAAGTGGTGGGAGATACATTGGGGGGGCGGGGCGGGCCATAAACAAGATGACATGGGGAAGATACACTGGGGTGAAGGGAGGATACACGAGGCAACACAGCGAAGGGGGGGGGGATACATGAGACGACACGAAGAAGGGGGTGGGGGTCCTGTGGGGTGGGGGGGGTCGCCTTCATTGCTGGCGATCCCGTGCAGCGGTGGCGTTTCTCCTCAGATGGCGCTGTGTATGGTTTGTTCTGTGGAATATGTTGGAAATGATTTCTGGATGTAGTTCGGTGTCTGTTTTCGTCTTCATCTCTCGTTTTATTTGCAGTGATTTTTAATTTTATTCTTCACGACCGTCGGAAAGGTCCCATTTGGAATGTGATCATGTGGACATCTCTGTTCCTGGGTCAGGGTGTCCTGCTCTGCCTGTACTCTCAGGAGTGGTACGCCCAGCGCCATTGTTCACTCAACAATGTGAGTTATCATCTGTATGAATAGTGGGCGGCAGGGAGTGTTATATGGTTGGCTAAGTTACCATATATATGAATAGGGGGTGGCAGGGAGTGTAGTCATCGGGGGGGGGGGGTGTTATATGGTTGTCTATATCAGTTACCATTTAAATGAATAGGGGGGGGGGGAGAGAGAAGCAGGGGAGTATAGTCATCGGGGGGGGGGTATATGGTTGTCTGTATAAGTTACCATTTAAATGAATGGGGGGGGAGAAAGCAGGGGAGTATGGTCATCGGGGGGTGGGGTTATATGGCTGTCTGTATAAGTTAACATTTATATGAATAGGGGGTGGCAGGGGAGTATAGTCATCAGGGGTTATATGGTTCTGTATAAGTTACGGGTGTAGTTGGTGATACGGTGACCTGTAACGCTCGCTGATCCTTTTCTTACAGCCCTCCCTGCTGGACTATTTGAAGCCGCGCTCCTGGACCTGCCATGTGGAGGAGCTGAGACCATGAGCCCCTGAATGTTTTTTTGACCACAGACTTTGGTAAAGAACCTGTCTACTCTCCTTCCTCTCGGATAACCAGCCAATCGTGAACCCAGACACCAGCGATGGAGACATATGGAGGAGGATTTACAGCGGATATTCTCTGCCGGTTCCCCAGCGTCCGCCTCCTGTTTATCTGATGCCAATTGCACAATGTTTTACTGAATGTATTCCCTTTCGCTGCCATGACAGGGACCACTGAGTGGCCCTAATGTACTTCCTGCCCCATGGAAACAAATGCTGCATTACAAAGCAATAATGAGGTTGTAACGT
Source organism: Hyla sarda (assembly GCF_029499605.1). Lineage (NCBI taxonomy): Eukaryota > Metazoa > Chordata > Amphibia > Anura > Hylidae > Hyla > Hyla sarda. The sequence goes on along the minus strand of NW_026608521.1, from coordinate 163,087 downwards.
CCCTGCGCCCATGAATTCGGTGACCAAAGACTTTCTCATCTCTCGCCACTTCTTGGTCTTGTGTATTTTTGTGTCGGGGTCAACAATCTAATTTTCCTTCTGACCTTTTGTTGCTCTTACAGATTCTTAAAACTACATTCTGTTATGGACATGAAACTCCTGTGGTAGCTGGGCATGGGTGGTAGGGAATGGGCAATGGTACAGTCCAAATGGGACAGTGACCGGAACCTTTTCTCATACGGTTGTGATGGAGACGGGATGACTTTGTGGAAGACGCTGATCAGTTATTGGCGAATTCACACAATCGCTATTGACTTTAGTTAGGAGAGTGCATCATAGTCATGTGACCTAACGGCTGACCTACCTCTGGCCTGTATGTGGTGCTGGGGATGCCGGTCTGAACAGCCTCTTCATGATGTCACACAACAATTTTTCTTTTTAATCTTTGAGAAGTTTCTCTGACTGTTTCATTTAGTTTAATTTTTTCCTGTAGTCAGTGCAGAGGATTCCACAAAGTCCCGTTCAGATGGAGCAGTCAGAGAAATGGTTGCAGTATAAGACAGATCCTCTGCCTGCGGTTCTCTTTATATGGGTGTCCTATCACAGTGTGGGATTGGCACGAGTGACACCGGATGGGGTTAGGCTCTCCTCTTTAGGGATGATGGCTTTCAGCTTCTCTCTGTCGGTCATGTCCCCCTGTGTCTCTGTAGCGCCCCCTCTGGGTCGTGTCCCTCTGTGTCTCGGTCCCGGCCGCTTTGTCTCTTCTTGTCAGTCATTCTGCACTTTAGAATCTGTCTTTCCTCCCTGCGTACTCCACGTCCATTGCGGTAAGTTACCGCCTCCTCAGTATTGCCGTTCTGCAGCATGGTATTTTCCGGGCATAGAAATGCATTGAGCATCTTTGGGAAGAGAAGGGACAATTCTCATTCTTAATAGTTAGTTTATTCTTTGTCATTAGGATGATGACACAACAATCGCACAAAGTTAGACCAGAATGATGGACTTTAGTATTAATTCGAGGGACACAGTAATGGAGGGATGAAGAAGCCTTCACGTGGCTAATAGTGCCCAGCGATGGGAACGTCTCCAGCCATGGAGCAGGATGGGCCCCATACTCTCCCCCTCGTCCGTCCTGATCCTGGAGTCGTAGTTCATTTATGTTGCTGTGTGCATTCCTTCAGTCTCTTATGGTGTAAAATCCTAAAGCATTATTAGTGCTGTGAAAACATGGCTGCCAGTAGCCCATGTGCCTTGTTCTTAGGACTTTTGTAAAAGCTTCAGACAGAATTGCCGGGGTCCCTGATCCCGTATACAGGAGCGGAGCAAGAAGATGGTATGGAGGGTCCCTCATAAGCGGACAGGTCTCTGCTTCTGGTGTTGTAGCTCTGATCTTACATCTTGAAGCATAGAAACATAATGGCCGCCACCATCTGTAGTCGCCCTGTGCGATGTCTCAAACTCGACCAGACTGAATGTTTTGATATTTTTCTATTCCGTCCTTAATTTTCATTGCAGCTTGTAAGGAGATATTTGTAGATGCCGTTACTGCAAAAGATCCAAGATGGTGTCAGGTTTACACTCGCCTTATCGGACGCAGGCGGCAGCCATATTTAATCAAATGTTGATTTTGTTTAAGTTATTTTTTTTTTGTTACAAGCTAATAAAAATCATGAAATTACTGTCAGATGATACACTGATGACTATACGCTGAGCAGTGACTATATGGTGACGATACGCTGAGCGGGGATGATATGGTGGCTATACAGTGACGTACTTTGAGCGGTGACTATATGATGACTTACGCTGAGCAGTGATAATACCTTGATCGGTGACGTACGCTGAGCGGTGACTATACGGTGGTGATACGCTGAGCGGTGACTATGCGGTGACGTACGCTGAGCAGTGATAATACGTTGATCGGTGACGTACGCTGAGCGGTGACTATACGGTGGTGATACGCTGAGCGGTGCCTATGCGGTGACGTACGCTGAGCAGTGATAATACGTTGAACGGTGACGTACGCTGAGCAGTGATAATACCTTGATCGGTGACGTACGCTGAGCGGTGACTATACGGTGGTGATACGCTGAGCGGTGACTATGCGGTGACGTACGCTGAGCAGTGATAATACGTTGAACGGTGACGTACGCTGAGCGATGACTATCTGGTGATGAGCGGTGACTATACGATGACGTACGCTGAGCGGTGACTATACGATGACGTACGCTGAGCGATGACTATCTGGTGATGAGCGGTGACTATACGATGACGTACGCTGAGCGGTGACTATACATGGCTACGGTAACTGCTGGAATATAAAATGGTTATTCTGCTTATTGTAGGATATATTAAAAAGGAGATTGAGAAATAAATGTCATTTTCTACATGTGTAAGGTGTCAGCTGTTATACCTCAAATGTCCTCAATCGTGGATGCGCAATGTTAGGGTGTCGGCTGTTATACTGCAGATGTCTTCTCCATCATGGACGCACAATGTTATCGCTGCCTTTAGCAGCAGACTGAGAATCTTTATTACTTTTTTATTTAAACTTATTGGGATTTAAATTTCCTTGGCAGAATCTCAGGAATAAACCTTCCCAAAATGTTTATTGCAAACAAGAAAAAAAGGACAAAGAAAAAAATCTGAGAATTGGCACTGGATTATATACTGTCAAAACAATGGCAATATGGTCCATTAAGCTGCTCGCCGGAGTGGAATAGTGAAAGGTCCCAGTATTCACATAGGTAGTGGTGCTGCACGTGTCATAGCAATAGGTAAAATGATTACAACATAGAAAAAAATAAGAATACGGAGCACTCACACGATCAGTAGATTTCTACCACCTCCCTGCAGAAGAACCCCGAGAGGATCCCACAGAATACTGATCGTGTGAGTGCTCCGTATTCTTATTTTTTTCGATGTTGTAATCATCTTCCCAAAATGTTATTTAAAGGGGTCATCTAAGATTAAACAGGCAAAGCTGATTTATAAAAAAAAAAAAAAAAAAAAAAACAGCGCCACCCCTGTTCTAAGTTCTTATGTGTGGTATTACAACTTGGCTCCATTCACTAAAGTGGAACTGAGCTGCAGAACCGCACCCAACCTGAGGACAGGGGGCGCTGTTTTGGGAGAAGAAAATGCCCCCTTTTTAATGTGTGTAGACGTCACATGACCTCCCCACTCTGTGATGGTCATGTGGTTTGCTTTGGAATGGACATAATGGGATAAACAGTATAAATAATACAGATGTCATCAGGATAAAGTAATATACACCTTAATGTCCGGTGACTTCATACATTACTTATATATGTAGAAGGTGACGAGTGATGTCACAGTTCAGGGATAAGGGTTATTGAGAAGTGGATGCACTTTGTATGTGATATATATAGGGACATTATATCTAGTATATGTAATATATAGGGACTAATATATATATGATGCGACCTGCAGCAGGGTATAGTAACAAATGATGACATAGAGACAATGGTTTCCAGTCTTCAGGCTGTGGCCGCTTATCTTCCCTCTTCTCGGAAGCTCTAAAATGTATCTCCTTTAAATGTCCAGAGAAGGAGCCAGGAGACCCCTACAGAAAATGGTGCCTTCTATTCTGCTGTTAAGACATTTGTACAACAAAACAATCTGACTGGAACCAATAAGTGGAACAGGATCCCCTAACTTTTTATTTTAGGATTTAATATTTTTTAGTCCATTCTTCTTCAGGTAGTGATGTTCAGCCTTACGGGCTCTGGGCTACTACAAGGTATCATTAGGACAAGTGCAGGGTCCTGGTAATAAGAAAAGTTACCTACATAACCGGTGTGGGGTCCTGGTAATAAGAAAAGATACTTTCGTAACCGGTGCAGGGTCTTGGTACTAAGAAAAGTTACCTACGTAACTGGTGCGGGGTCCTTGGTACTAAGAAAAGTTACCTACGTAACTGGTGCGGGGTCCTTGGTACTAAGAAAAGTTACCTACGTAACTGGTGCGGGGTCCTGGTACTAAGAAAAGTTACCTACGTAACTGGTGCGGGGTCCTGGTACTAAGAAAAGTTACCTACATAACCGGTGTGGGGTCCTGGTACTAAGAAAAGTTACCTACGTAACTGGTGCGGGGTCCTGGTACTAAGAAAAGTTACCTACGTAACTGGTGCGGGGTCCTGGTACTAAGAAAAGTTACCTACGTAACTGGTGCGGGGTCCTGGTACTAAGAAAAGTTACCTACGTAACTGGTGCGGGGTCCTGGTACTAAGAAAAGTTAGGCTGCATTCACATCACGATTTCTCCATCCAACCTGAGTACACGATTTTTATAACTTAAAATCGTATATAAAGTCGGATCCATTGACCTCCATTAAAAATCGGATCCATTACACACATCCGATTTGATCTGCATCCGATTTCACACAATTTTTGTTTAGGTCTGAAATCGTGGTCAACCCCGATTTCAGACCCGAACAAAAATCGTGTGAAATCGGATGCGGATCAAATCGGATGTGTGTAATGGATCCGATTTTTAATGGAGGTCAATGGATCCGACTTTATATACGATTTCATACGATTTTAAGTTATAAAAATCGTGTACTCAGGTCGGATGGAGAAATCTGGATGTGAATGCAGCCTTACCTACGTAACCGGTGCGGGGTCCTGGTACTAAGAAAAGATCCCTACAGAGGGGCAAAAAAAAGTATTTAGTCAGCCACCAAATATACAAGTTCTCCCCCTTATAAAGATGAGGCTGTAATTTTCATCATAGGTTATAACCTCAACTATGAGAGACAGAAAAATCCATAAATCACATTGTCTGATTATTATAGAATTTATTTGCTAATTATGGTGGAAAATAAGTATTTGGTCACCTACAACCAAGTAAGATTTCTGTCTCTCACAGACCTGTAACTTTGTCTATAAGAGTCTCCTCTGTCCTCCACTAGTTACCTGTATTAATGGCTCCTATTTGAGGTTGTGGACAGGTGTCTTTTATACTGATAACAAGTTCTAACAGTCACACTCCAAACTCCACTATGGCCAAGACCAAAGAGCTGTCGGAGGACACCCGAAACAAAATTGTAGACATGCACCAGGCTGGGAAGACTGAATCTGCAATAGGAAAGCAGCTTGGTGTGAAGAAATCAACTGTGGGAGCAATTATTAGAAAATGGAAGACATACAAGACCACTGATAATCTCCCTCCATCTGAGGCTCCAGGCAAGATCTCACCCCGTGATGTCAAAATGATCACAAGAACGGTGAGCAAAAATCCCAGAACCACATGGGGGGATCTAGTGAATGACCTGCAGAGAGCTGGGACCAAAGTAACAAAGGCTACCATCTGTAACACTGCACCGCCGGGGACTCAAATCATGCAGTGCCAGACGTGTCCCCCCTGCTTAAGCCAGTACACGTCCGGGCCCGTCTGAAGTTTGCTAGAGAGCATTTGGATGATCCAGAAGAGGATTGGGAGAATGTCATATGGTCAGATAAAACCAAAGTAGAACTTTTTGGTAAAAATTTAACTCGTCGTGTTTGGAGGAGAAAGAATGCTGAGTTGCATCCAAAGAACACCATACCTACTGTGAAGGATGGGGGAGGAAACCTCATGCTTTGGGGATGTTTTTCAGCTAAGTGACCAGGACGACCATGTATCGTGAGATTTTGAGTGAAAACCTCCTTCCATCAGCAAGGGCATTGAAGATGAAACGTGGCTGGGTCTTTCAGCATGACAATGATCCTAAACACACCGCCTGGGCAACGGAGTAACTTCGTAAGAAGCATTTCAAGGTCCTGGAGTGGCCTAGCCAGTCTCCAGATCTCAACCCCATAGAAAACCTTTAGAGGGAGTTGAAAGTCCGTGTTGCCCAGCGACAGCCCCAAAACATCACTGCTCTAGAGGAGATCTGCATGTAGGAATGGGACAAAATACCAGCAACAGTGTGTGAGAACCTTGTGAAGACTTAAAGAAAACGTTTGACCGCTGTCATTGCCAACAAAGGGGATATAACAAAGTATTCAGATGAACTTTTGTTATTGATCAAATACTTATTTTCCACCATAATTTGCAAATAAATTCTTTAATAATCAGACAATGTGATTTATGGATTTTTTTTCTCATTCTGTCTCATAGTTGAGGTTATAACCTATGATGGAAATTACAGCCTCATCTTTATAAGGGGGAGAACTGGGACAATTGGTGGCTGACTAAATACTTTTTTGCCCCAATGTACATAACCAGTGCAGGGTCCTGGTAATAAGAAAAGTTGCCTACATAACCAGTGCAGGGTCCTGCCATTATGCAGCCATGTTTTTTTTTCTATATTGGATGCCCATGCAGTCCCTGGTATGTGAAGTTTCATATCGTCTTATGGCAGCACAGGAAACAAATAGGTTACCAGATATTCCTTACTATTACGCCGAAGAAACATTAAATCCAATCAACTAATTAATACAAACTCGAACTAATTGGCAATTAGAGTAAGTCCATAAAACCCCTCAAGTACAGAGATAAGACGTGTTTTGGTTCTTCTGCAGGGATTCTTGTGTTTATTTTGGATGAGTTCCCATTCTGTCTCCCAGATGTTGGTGGAGGGGGCCCCTCGGTGTCTGGGGATGTTGCCCTGGCTCTGGCTGCAGTTTTGGTAGCTATCTGTGGAGGATCGGTCTGTGTTTTCGTACTCCCAGTGTTGTGATGCTGCTGGGTTTCCCATTGTAAGGGTACGTTCAAACGAGCTGATTACCTGTGGAATTTCTGCAGTTTATTTGCTGTGAAAAATCTGCAGCAGATTTTGCTGCCATTGACTTGAATGGGTTAGCAGAAAATCTGCAATGGAGGCAGATTTGCAGACTTTCCTTCGGGCCCATTGAAGTCAATGGTAGTGAAGTCCGCAGCTGAAATTCCGCAGGTAATCCTCCCTTGTGAACGTACCCTAAGACGGGATGGAAGATTTACTTTCCACCTGGTTGGTTCCGGTGCAAGGCAATGAGATCCCGCGGGCGGCGGAAGTGTGGAAATGCTGTTAAAGGGGTTATTCACGGGGGCAAGGCCAAGTTGGTAGGCTGAGCTGACGTTGCTTTCCGGAGCTCCTGCTTGTAAAATCCTGAATTCTTCACCCTGCTAGGCACCTATTAACCAGCCTTGGTGTCCTCTGGTCCCTGGAAGCCTCAGGGAAGGTCCTGATTCCACGGTGGCAGCACTCCTTACTCCACTGGTGGTCCGTGGCAGGAGTGCGGTCGGCTCGCTGCGCTCTGGTGTCTCCCCTGCTAGTGGCGGAACTGTCAGGTGGTAAGGGCCTCTATTCACCTGAGTGGTGGCAGTAAGGAGCTTAATTGGAGCATGAGGGAAGGGACCAGAGCCAGTGGACGGGCTGCCATTGATTGCTTCGTGGACATGGCCTAAATGGAGCCCGGGAAACCCTGCTGCCTGTGTGAGGGGACTCCGAAGCTGCTGGGGTGCCTTATAACCCATATCCCTCCTGAGTGTGTCTGCAGAGGTGGGGCTTTCCTTCTCCCTCATTGTGCACAGCTGGCACTACTTCCCTGTGTGGCCCTCCTGGACTGGAGTACCTATGATGCTGTGGTGTGCCCGCTGCTGCTCGCCTGTCAGTGGACTGTCAGTTATGCCTGTCTCTTATACCTCATGTGGCAGTTCTCCCAGGGGAGTGGTGCCTTCTTCTGTGTAGGGGCAGCCTAACCTGGTGTGCTGGGGAACGCCGCTTTTTTGGACTGTGTGCTGCTATTCATTGCCACTTTATAAGGCTTGTTGTGTTGGGTCCCTGTGCTGGACATTTGTGCTTCTCCCCTGTCTACTTCAGCTGGTGTTCTCTCCTTCACTGCTGGTGCTGTGTCTGGCCAATCCAGCTGCTGCTGCGGTTATGAGGGGCCCCTGCAATAAATCTAAAAAGGCTAAGGCGGCCTCTGAGTCTAATAGACAGTTGTCTGATGAGGACAACTCTTTTGAGGAAGGGCACTGTCGGTCCTGTTGCCCATCTAGGCGGGATACTACATCCAGAGTGTCTGCTCATGCTGCTAAGGCTCTAAGCCAGTTCTCTAGGCCTGAGAAGAAGTCTGGAGGGAGGGAGGGGAAGGGAGAGGTCAAGTGGAGATGGCCCATAGGGTCTCTGCTAGGTCTAATCCTCCCGGGTGGCCCACGGCCTTTCCTGGCTAAACTCCTCCATTTCCGGGATCGGGGAGCTATCCTGAGAGCTGTCAGGGAAAAGGGAGAGGTGCTCTTCAATGACGGCACAGTGTCCTTCTATCCAGACTTTTCAGTGGAGCTTCGCAAACAGAGGACACAGTTCACTGAGATCCGCTCCAAGCTGAGGGCCAAAGGCTACAAATCCATGCTGTTCCCGGCGTGCCTGCGAGTGGTGGATGGGACCTCCACAAAGTTCTTCACCTCTCCAGCTGAGGCCCTACAGTGGGTAGAGGCAGCTCCGCCGGCGTCTCCTCCGGACTGATCCTGTTGGTAATGGACTGCCCTCTCTATAGTAGTTAATTAATGGCTAGGGATGTAGATGGAACCTTGGTTTGGGTCTTCCTAAGGTTCCGGTGCCCCTTAGGGACTGCCGAGTTGAGGGGTTGGCCCAGTTATCTTTACCGACTGGTAGAGTTAGGATGGCAGATGGTTGGGATTAAAGATGAGCGAATTGAATATAATTTGATGTACACTACTGGTCAGACCATACATAGAATACTGTGTACAGTACTGGTCAGACCATACATAGAATACTGTGTACAGTACTGGTCAGAACACACATGGAATACTGTGTACAGTACTGGTCAGACCATACATAGAATACTGTGTACAGCACTGTTCAGACCACACATAGAATACTGTATACACTACTGGTCAGACCATACATAGAATACTGTGTACAGTACTGGTCAGACCATACATAGAATACTGTGTACAGTACTGGGCACCAGTATACAAGAAAGATAGAGTGGAGCTGGAGAGGGTTCAAAGAATGGGCAACCAGGGTAATACGGGGAATGGGAGGACTGTTATTTAGTTTTAGAAAAAAGAATGCTTAGGGGAGCCCTAATAACTATATACAAATATATCAGGGGACTGTACAGAAATCTCTCCCAGGACTGTATATATAACAAGGGGGCAATCTCTGTTTAGAGGAAAGAAGGTTTCTACACCAGTGCAGACGGGGGTTCTTTACTGTAAGAGCAGTGAGACTGTGGAATTCTCTCCCGGAGGAGGTGTCATGGTGAACTCTGCAAAAGAATTTAAAACGAGTCTGGATGCATTTTTGGAGAATAATAACATCGCTGGTTATGTATAATAGATTTATAGGGACAGAACGCTGATCCAGGGATTTATTCTGATGACATATTTGGAGTCGGGAAGGGATTTTTATCTCTAGTATGAAGGTTTTTTTTTTTTTTTTTTTGCCTCCTCTGGATCAACTCAGTAGGGACTCATTAGGGTTATAAGTTGAACATGATGGACTCTGGATTTTTTTTTTTCAACCTTATGAACTGTGTTACTATGACAAATCCGAATTTGTTACGCATTTCATAAAAAATTAGCTTCACAACAAATCCAAATATTGCTGTGAATCGTTTTTAAAAAATCACTTTGTGGACTCCATTTTCTGAAGACTAGGGGGGCTAAAATGGCGGATCCACATGTGAGGACATGGGGCAAGGAATTCTGGGAAGTTTGGATGGAGGGATGACCCTGAATCACATGGTGGCATGCAGCCTATCAGCAGCCAGCCAGCCCCTATGATGTCACAGCCCTATATAATTGGCAGCCATTGCTGCAGACAGGCATTTCAGCAGAATGAGAGCAGATAGTGTGTTCCAGAGAAAAAAAAGCTTTACAGCAGCGATTCATCGCAAGCCCAAATCACTGCAGAAAAGCAGGGACAGGCGAGAGAAAGTACACTTTTTTTTTCTGTTGCTGTACTGGGCTGTACTACACAGCGACTCTGTACTGCTGCACTGGGGTGCACTACAACTATAAAGCTAATAGGGGCCAGTTAGGGTGAGCACTAAAAGCCATAGTCACTTTGCTTTTAGTGCCTAATACAGGTTGTAAGTGTAGTGGAGTGTATTGTCCTCTCATATCTGTAACCTGTACGTACACCTAGGTGGTGTACGATTTTGTTCCTGTCAAAGTCATAAGGGCCTAGTTTTTCTGAATGGCAAGCCAGACCGGCACACCTGGTTTTGTAGCCTAATACAGTTGTAAGCGTAGTGGAGCTAATTGTGCTCCTCTCATAAGTGTAACCGGTATGTACACGTAGCTTGTGTACGATTTTGGTCCTGTTAAAGTAATAAGGGCCTAGTTACACTGAAAGGCCAGCCACTGTTTGCCTGGTGAACAGAGTCACACTGGAGGAACTGCTAAAAGTCATTCATCAAGAAATTGAATCATGGCTTACTCCACGAAAACTGGAAATAGTAACCATGGTGACCGACAACGGGAAGAACATCTTGTCTGTGTGCGCTGCTTCAAGGAAGCCTGAGCCATGTGCCCTGCATGGCACACGTGTTCAATCTGGTTGTCAAGCAGTTCCTGAAGTGTTCCCCCCCAATTCGGATTACATCCTAACAATGAGAAGGAAACTTTGCATGCACTTCAGCCACTCGTACACCACAAAGCACACCTTCCTTGAGCTGCAGCATCAGAACGGTATTCCCCAACATAGTCTAATGGGCAACATTTCCACATGTTGGAATTCCACCCTCCATATGTTGGACCGACTGTATGAACGGAGAAAAGCCATCTCCGATTTCTTGATGATCCAAGTGGATAAGGGGACTCCCCTGTGTAACTTCAATGTCAACCAGTGGCTGCTCATACGTGACACCTGCTGTTTGCTCAGGCCCTTTGAGGAAGCAACCTTATTAGTCAGCAGCCAGGATTATGGGATGAACGACATCATTCCACTTCTTCATTTCCTACATCAGATGGTGAAAACGATGGCTGGTCAGGGCGCTGGAGATGTGGCGTCTACATCTCATGGCCACATGAGCCCTGTGGGGGCTGAACTGGGGGAGGGGGACAGTGGAGCACAGGCAATGTGTAGTGAAATGGTTGGTTTTTATAGTCATCTGCCAGGAGGAGCAGGAGCTACAGGGTGATGAGGAAGACGAGACAGACCCCAACACACCGTGACAGTATGCAGTGGAGATGGAGGCAGGGAGTCCCTCCGAGGCACTTGCACAAATAGCACAATGCATGCTCGCTTGCGTAGTGACCGCCAAACTTTCACCATTCGACAGCAGGATGACTTCTGGCTCTCCACCTTGTTGGACCCTCGATACTGGCACTAAATAGGGGCCTTTTGTTTACACCCACTGAGAGGGAGGACAAACTGACATGCTACAGAGACATTCTACGTAGTCAGTTGGCCGATGCCTATCTGCGCCATCGTTCATCCTCTTGCAGGTCTTACTCTGGGGGCCCTCTGCGCTCACCTTCCACTGCCATGGCTGCTGGGATGGGAAGGGGTGGCAGGAACAGTACCAGCTCCATCAGCAGCAGCCTGAGTCTACAGTCGCTGATGAGTACCTTTCTCCACCCACATAGTGAAGCAACTCGTCAGCAGCAGGTAGACCTGGAGCAGGACCTGAACCAGTAGGTGGTGGCATACCTTGACATGACCATGCCAACAAACATTGAAGATCTGCTGGACTTCTAGGCAGCCAAACTTTATTTGTGGCCGCAAATAGCAGAGTTTGCCCTGGAAAAGCTGACCTGCCCTGCCATTAGTGCCATCAGAGCGGGTGTTTAGTGCGACGGGGACCATAGTCACCCCAAGGAGAACTCGTCTGTCCACCAAAAATGTGGAGAGACTGACCTTTGCGAAGATGAATCAGGAATGGATCAGCCAGGATTTCCACCCACTAATGTCTGATGCATGAGAATAGATTGACCATGGTGCCGCACCAACACTTCACAATTATGGATAGTGCCAAACAGATTTAAGGTGCTTCTCCCCAGTTACAAACATTTCCTCACCATCAGACCACAAGTAAGTATTGAGGATATGCCTTAGCTCCCTGAACAAAAAGCCCCACTCCACCCTGTCAAACGCTTTGTTCGTGTCCAGCGACAGGATGGATCGGGCCCCCCTCCTTCTATTTGGATGTTCCAGAAAAGTCTTTTAATATTTTCATACATATTTCTTGCTGGCACAAACCCTTTCTGCTCCTCGCCGACTATGGAATTAATCACTCGTCCCAGCCTGCAAGCCCACAACTTAGCAAAAATCTTCCCATCGGTGTTTAAGAGAGAGATTGGTCTAAAGGATTCAATACTTCCTCCCCCCCTTCCTTTTTTAGGTATCAAAATAATAGCGTCAAGCATTGAGGGGTTAACCTCCCAATTTTCAAGGATTCATCAAATACCTCTTTTAAAAAGGACAAGAGGGGATCTATAAATTTCCTGTATACCTCAAAAACCAACCCATCCGATCCCGGTGCTGAGTTACCACTTATATTGTTAACAACCTTTTCTATTTCCTCCACTCCGATCTTTCCGTTAAGACATTTTTTCTCTTCTTCCCTAACTTTAGGCAGATCTATACTTTTAAAATATGTGTCCAGATCTTTCTCTTGCTTATCCCCCTCTGACGTATAAAGGTTCTGATAAAATTCCAGAGCAACTTCCCCTATTTCTCCATCTCCCACTACTAATTTCCCCTGGGGACTATACACATTTTTAATTAGTCTACTCCCTTTCTGGTTTTTAACAATACTAGACAGCCACTTATTTGGTTTACCTGACTCAGTAAACATTCTATGTTGAACCTTCTCATTTATAAATAATTGATATTTCTTTTGGGCTGCTTCCAGCGATTCCCTGATTTTTTGGTCATTATTTCCACTAAATTATTGTTCTAACTTCTTAATATTATTTACCAACTCTGTTTCCTGCGCTTTAATTTTCTTTCTGAACCTTGAGATATTTCTATACAAGCAGCCCCTTAGAAAAGCTTTTAGGGAGTCCGATACCATATGAATACTAGCCGACCCTTTATTGATCTCCCAAAAATCAATTAACTCCTCTCTTATCCCATTAGTAACTTCCTCTATCTCCAGCCAATGTGAGTTAATATTGATTTTCCTGTCGGGCCTTTCCACTGTTCCTTTATGCCTCACCTCACAAACCATCATTGCATAATCTGAAATACATTTTGGTTCGTAACTCATCTTAATTATAGACTGAATTGCTCGATCATTCCCTAAAATTAAGTCTATTCTGGAGGCAGAATTGTGCACTTTACTAAAGTAAGAAAAGACCTCTTGCTCAGGATACAAAAGTCTCCACGCATCTCTTAACCCTATTTCTTCACAAAATTTTGCGAGTGGGGTTTGTTTTTTAATCTCTACCATACTTCTACGCTCCTTTTCACTATCCAGCACACAATTGAAGTCTCCTATAACATATAAGTTTTCATATGTCTTCTCTTTAAGGAATTCCACTAGCCTCTGCAATACCTGGAGATTAAATGGGGGCGGGACGTATACAAAGGCTAGCACAGCCTCGCACTCTTCCCATTTAGTGTGTATAAAAATATACCGACCTGTTTCATCGATTTTAGTGGAATGAATTACCATGTTAATTTTTTCATTTATTAACACAGAGACTCCAGCGGAGTATTCTGAATACATTGAGTGCAGGGCTGTGCCGGCCCACTTTCTCATAATCAATTGACATGTATCTGGCGTGAGGTGAGTTTCTATCAGGCAGACCACTGCCGGCAAGTAGTTATTTATTCTAGCAAAGATGGCGGTCCTTTTCCCCTTCTCCTTAACTCCTCTGATGTTCCATGATAGTATTAGTCCCTTTTTTCTCTCTATTCATAGATAAGTTACTATAGGGTAACTGAGCCTTATAAAAAAAAAAAAAAAAAAAAAAAAGGAAAACAATTTCCCTCCCGGTGTTGCCAGACAGATTCCCTATACCCCTCCCCCTTACTTCCCTAATTTGAGAAGTTGAATTTGGATCCTTTTTTATGAGGTAGTCAAGTCTAAATGAAAATATGGAGTAGAATGGGGCTATCTATGGCAGATAGAATTATGCTGGTCAAAATGGTACTACTCCCGATGACTCTACACTATTGTAGAGCCGCCCCAATTAGGATTAAAGACACTTTTTTGGGGGGACTGGAAAGGAGAATTAATGAATTGATATGGGGGCGGAAAAAGGTTAGAATGAAGAGTGTATATCTTAACCCCCCCAATAGAGAAAGGGGGTTTGGGTCTCCCCAACTTTCGCATTTATTATTTTGTAAGTCAATTAAAACATATTTTGCAGGATAAGGATAATACGCTTGAATTTCTAAGGAGAAAGGGTATAGAGGTGGAGTATTTGTTCACAATTATGGAGAGTGGTAGGCTGGGAAACATAATTTATAGCAAGTATTCAGGTATTCAGTTGTTAGATTACACTTGGAAGAATATTAGGGAATTGATGGGCATAAAGGGAAGTTTGAAATGTACCCCACTCTGGCACAATATATATTTAAAGGAATTTGGAAAAATTTCCACCTTCATTGACTGGGAAAAAAGGGGTATTAAAGTGGTGGATCACTTATTTGAAAAAGGTAATTTAAAGAAGTGGATACAGATTAAAAGAGATTTTGGATTGGAAGAGAAATTAAAATTTGGTTATATACAAATTAGAGAGGCTTATAAAAAGGATAAAGACTGATAGATGGGTAGTAGGGGAGCACTTAATTATGAATTATATTATGGACCCACTGATCACTAATAAAAGGAAAGTAATTGGGAATATATACAAAATGATTGTTATTAGTAAGGGGGAGACTCAAGTTAATAAATGTAAAGGGAAATGGATTTAGGGGAGATAAGCAGAGAAGCCTGGTTGAACGCCTTCTGTAACATCAAAAGGGAGGGTAATAATTATCTGCTTTAAGGTGACATTTTGTGATAGGTATTTTGTGTGAAAAACATAATAAAATTTTATAAAAAAAAAAAAAAGAGGATATGCCTTAGCTAAAACCTAATTTTTTTTAGGATAAGATATATAGACCCAAAATTTTTTGGAAATCAAACAAAAGGAAAGGTGAGCAAAAAACCACCATGTGCCACCTACACAACCAAGTATTGATGTGATGCAAAGACCTCTAAAAGATGGAAGGGAACAACGTATGGTCCATTGTAACAGGTGGGGGTAAAAAATCCCCTGTAAGGCCCTACTCTCGCATTATTAATTCCCTTCTTGGCAAGTGTTACTCGCCCTAAAAAGGGAGGCCCCACACAAGAACCTCTCCCTATTTCCACCTTTAAAAAAAAAGGGTTTTTAGATGGAAATATGGAGAGTAACACTTGACAAGAAGAGAATTAATAGGACGAGAGTAGGGCCTTACAGGGGAAGTTTTTACCCCCACCGGTTACAATGGACCATATGTTGTTCCCTTCCACCTTTTAGAGGTCTTTGCATCACATCAATACTTGGTTGTGTAGGTGGCACATGGTGGTTTTTTGCTCACCTTTCCTTTTGTTTGATTTAAAAAAAAAAAATCTAGGTCCATATATTTTATCATCTTAATCACCAGCTGACCAAAATTAAACTTGGTGTTAGAGGTGCCTAAAATATAGCTTTTATTAGCCCATTTAAAAGTTTAAAGCAATTAAAGGTGCCTCATTGTCCTTCTGAGGGTCTACGTTTGTTTTTTTATTTTTTTCATTTGCTTGCAATTTTATATTGATTCCAAAATTATAAAGAGCTGAAGTATAAACGGTGGCGTGCACTCTCGCAATGGCGATGAGACCGGCTGACATCCAGCCCAGTGCGCTGGGCTGGATGTCAGCCAATGAGACCGTCTGACATCCAGCTCAGCGTGCTGGGCTGGATGTCAGCCGGTCTCATCGCCATTGCGAGAGTGCACGCCACCGTTTATACTTCCCAGAAGTCTTCTAATCGGTTGCCAGTCCGAAGCTAATAGTGGGACCCTCGCTGGCAAAGAGGCTTCATGTGACCCATACAGTCTTCTTAAGTATAAGAGCATATATGACAGTGTTGGATTACAGTTGATCTGTTCTTTTAACGTTACTCCTATAACTCTATAAAGCACCCTTGATGACTTCACTGAATAACAAGTGATAGAAACGCGTCGGGTGAGGGTGACTTTGTCGCCGGAAATAAGTGACCAAGGGAGTATTACTCATAAGAGTAATCCTACATAGGTGCTCTGAGGGGGCCAAGAAGTGCTTTTTGCTAAATATTATAGCACCCTTGACGACATTTATATCTTAACAGCTCTTTATAATTTTGGAATCAATATAAAATTGCAAGCAAATGAAAACCAAAGAAAAATAAGTGGCACCGATACCTCACAAACGTAGACCCTCAGAAGGACAATGAGGCACCTGAACAGGTAGCCAAGAAATCTCCAGCAGCGGCGGTGCTAGAACAAAGTGTACAGTAGTCACCAATATGAATGACAAAGAAAACAAAGGTGCTCTGCACTCACCGCTAGATGCTGGTTATACGGCTTCCATCTCGGGCTGATACTCCGGCACAGCTCTCAGGACAGCATGGGGAGCTCAGAGGCGACTGCCTGCGGTTTCACGCATAGAAATGTGCTTCTTCCGGCCTCGTTTCACGTCATCGCGCTGTTCAATGTTATAGTGCAGGTGAGGAGTCATGTGATCTCAGGTGCAATCACAACGGAAAAAACGTAAGACGAAAAAGGAAAACAGGAGTTCATTTACAATTCAAAATTGTTAACTAATGATCTTCCCAGGTAGGTTACCAAATAATAAGAGTATTAAGGTGCAAAGAAGCGAGAAATTTACAAGAACGGGGATAAGTCGAGCCTGTCATCAACACCTAATATCCATCGGCCCTCTGCTTGGAGTAAAAGACGTCTTCGATCTACCCCATTAGCACATTTCTGTACCAGCGCGAGACCCCCAAACTTCAAATTGGAGCAATCACTTTTATGGACTTCATGCATATGATGAGTGAACCTAGGTGAGCCACCTCCTTTTCTGACCGAATAGATGTGTTTCCTAACTCTAATCCTTAACTTTTTACACTTTAATTGCTTTAAACTTTTAAATGGACTAATAAAAGCTATATTTTAGGCACCTCTAACACCCAGTTTAATTTTGGTCAGCTGGTGATTAAGATAATTTTGTATATGCCTAGAGGATCTATACCATTGGTCGGGTACAGGACCATAATTTCGTATAGTGCTAATCTTCCATATATTTTATCCTAAGAATATTATTAAAACTTAAGTTTTAGCTAATGCATATCCTCAATACTTACTTGTGCACACCAACACTTTGACAAAAGAGACCAGTTTCTTCTGCCTACCTGCCTCTTCTGCAATTCTGATCCTGCTACCCGCCTGATGCCTCACATCTGATGCCAAATGCTTCTTCTTTCACCCACCTTCGTCAGCAGGTACTAGTATTGCCACCCACCACCGCACTCTGTCACCGGATAACTTTCAGGACTCCTGATGGTACCGCCATCTCCAGGCTGTATCATTCAGCCACTATATGGTCTCATCATGATGCCGTCACCTCCAGGCTGTGTCATTCAGCCAATATATGGTCTCCTCATTCTGCTATCACCTCCAGGCTGTGTTACCCTGCCACCATTTGGTCTCCTCCTGCTTCTGCCACCTCCAGGCTGTGTCATTCAGCCAATATATGGTCTCATGCTGCTGTCACCTCCAGGCTGTGTCATTCAGCCACTATATGATCTTCTCATGCTACCACCACCTCCAGGCTGTGTCATTCTGCTGCCATTTGGTCTCACCATGCTGCTGCCACCTCCAGGCTGCGTCATTCTGCCACTATATGGTCTCCTCATGGTGACGCCACCTCCAGGCTGTATCATTCTGCTGCCATTTGGTCTCCTCGTGCTTCCGCCACCTCCAGGCTGTATCATTCAGCCACTATATGGTCTCATCATGATGCCGTCACCTCCAGGCTGTGTCATTCAGCCAATATATGGTCTCCTCATTCTGCTATCACCTCCAGGCTGTGTTACCCTGCCACCATTTGGTCTCCTCCTGCTTCTGCCACCTCCAGGCTGTGTCATTCAGCCAATATATGGTCTCATGCTGCTGTCACCTCCAGGCTGTGTCATTCAGCCACTATATGATCTTCTCATGCTACCACCACCTCCAGGCTGTGTCATTCTGCTGCCATTTGGTCTCACCATGCTGCTGCCACCTCCAGGCTGCGTCATTCTGCCACTATATGGTCTCCTCATGGTGACGCCACCTCCAGGCTGTATCATTCTGCTGCCATTTGGTCTCCTCGTGCTTCCGCCACCTCCAGGCTTTGTCATTTAGCCACTATATGGTCTCCTCATGCTGCCGCCACCTCCAGGAGGTATCATTTTGCTGCCATTTTGTCTCCTCGTGTTTCCACCACCTCCAGGCTGTGTCATTCAGCCACTATATGATCTCCTTATAATGCTGCCACCTCCAGGCTGTGTCATTCTGCCGCCATTTGGTATTTTGGTATCCTGATGCTGCCGGCACCTCAAGGCTGTGTCATTCAGCCACTATATGGTCTCATGCTGCCGCCACCTCTGGGCTGTGTCATTCTGCCGCCATTTGGACTCCTCATGTTTCTGTTACCTCCAGGCTTTGTCAATCAGTCACTATATGGTCTCCTCTTGCTGCGAACACCTCCAGGCTGTATCATTCCGCTGCCATTTGGTCTCCTCGTGCTTTCGCCAGCTCCAGGCTTTGCCATTCAGCCACTATATGGTCTCATGCTGCCGACACCTCCCAGCTGTGTCATCCTGCCGCCATTTGGTCTCCTCATGCTTCCGCCACCTCCAAGCTGTGTCATTAAGCCACTATATGGTCTCCTCATGCTGCTGCCACCTCCAGGCGGTGTCATTCTGCCACCATTCCGTCTCCTCATGCTGCCACCAACTACAGGCTGTGTCATTCAACCACTATATGATATCCTCATGCTGCCGCCACCTCCAGGCTGTGTTGTTAAGCCACTATATGGTCTTCTCATGCTGCCGCCACCTCCCAGCTGTGTCATCCTGCTGCCATTTGGTCTCCTCATGCTTCCGCCACCTCCAAGCTGTGTCATTAAGCCACTATATGGTCTCCTCATGCTGCCTCCAACTCCAGGCTGTGTCATTCAACCACTATATGGTATCCTCATGCTGCCGCCACCTCCGGGCTGTGTCGCTAAGCCACTATTTGGTCTTCTCATGCTGCCGCCACCTCCCAGCTGTGTCATCCTGCCGCCATTTGGTCTCCTCATGCTTCCGCCACCTCCAAGCCACTATATGGTCTCCTCATGCTGCTGCCACCTCCAGGCGGTGTCATTCTGCCACCATTCGGTCTCCTCATGCTGCCGCCACCCCCAGGCTGTCATTCAGCCCCAATATGGTCTCCTCATGCTGCCGTTACCCTCCGACTGTGTCATCCTGCTGCCATTTGGTCTCTTCATGCTTCTCCCACCTCCAGGCTGTGTCATTCTGCCACTATGTGTTCTCCTCATGCTGTCACCACCTCCAGGTTGTGTCATTCAGCCACTCTATGGTCTCCTCATGCTGTCACCCCCTCCAGGCTGTCATTCTGCCACCATTTGGACTCCTTGTGCTTCCGCCACCTCCAGTCTGTCATTCAGCCTCTCTATGGTCTCCTCAAGCTGCCGCCATTTGGTCTCCTCATGCTTCCGCCACCTGCAGGCTGTGTCATTCTGCCACTATATGTTCTCCTCATGCTGTCACCACCTCCAGGCTGTGTCATTCTGCCGCCATTTGGAATCCTCATCCTTTATGCCACTTCCAGGATTTGTCATTCAGCCAATATATGGCATCCTCATGCTGCCGCCACCTCCAGGCTGTGTTGTTAAGCCACTATATGGTCTTCTCATGCTGGCGCCAACTCCAGGCTGTGTCATTCAACCACTATATGGTATTCTCATGCTGCCGCCACCTCCAGGCTATGTCGTTAAGCCACTATATGGTCTTCTCATGCTGGCACCACCTCCAGGCGGTGTCATTCTACCACCATTTAATCTCCTCATGCTGCTGCCACTTCAAGGCTATGTCATTCTGCCGCCATTCGGTCTCCTCATGCTGCCGCCAACTCCGGGCTGTGTCATTCAACCACTATATGGTCTCCTCATGCTGCCGCAACCCCCAGGCTGTCATTCTGCCGCCATTTAGTCTCCTCATGCTTCTGTCACCTCCAGGCTGTCATTCAGCCCCTATATGGTCTCCTCATGCTGCCATTACCCCCCCGGCTGTGTCATTCTTGTCAGGATCCAGACTGGCAGGAGCTAGCAGGAGCTGGAGGTGGATCCGCTGTGCCAGAGAGGAGATGACGTGGGCCGTACCAGGGGAACGGAGTCTAAGGAGTTACTGGTTTTCACCAGAGCCCGCTGCAAAGCGGGATGGTCTTGCTGCAGCAGGTAACCCCCAGGTCGTTCCACCCAGTAGCGACTCAACCTCTCTGGCTGCTGAGATGAGGCAAGGTACAAGAGGATCAGGCAGAGGCAAGGTCAGACGTAGCAAAGGTCAGGGCAGGCGGCTACGGTTCTCAGGCGGTAGTCAATAGCAACAGGTTCAGCATCAGGCAGGGAATACACACAAACGCTTTCTCTAGGGCACTAAGGCAACAAAGATCCGCAGGAAGCTGTGGGAGGACATGGTACTTATAGGTAGTGCACAGGTACAGGCCTAATTAAGTCAAAGCAGAACCTTTAACCCTAGATTAACCACTTTGGACCAGGCACCAATCACTGGTGCACTGGCCCTTTAAATTTAAGAGTCCCGCCATTTCACGCCCTGTAGAGCGGGTACGCGCACGCTGACATCGGGTGACCGGAGTGCTGCCTGGGGACACACGCTGTGAGCGCACCGAGGTAAGCAGGGTGCCCGGAGTGCTTCCGCCACCTCCAGGCTGTGTCATTCTGCCACTATATGTTCTCCTCATGCTGTCTCCACCTCCAGGTTGTGTCATTCAGCCACTATTTGTACTCCTTGCGATTCCGCCACCTCCAGTCTGTCATTCAGCCACTATATGGTCTCCTCAAGCTGCCGCCATTTGGTCTCCTCATGTTTCCACCACCTCCAGGCTGTGTCATTCTGCCACTTAATGGTCTACTCATGCTGCCACCACCTCCAGGCTGTCATTCATTTAATATATGGTCTCCTCATGCTGCTGCCATCTCCAGGCTATGTCATTCTGCCACCACTTGGTCTCTTTGTGCTTCTGCCACCTCTAAGTTGTGTCAGCCACTAAATGGTCTCCTCATGCTGCCGCCACCTCCAGGCTGTCATTTTGCCGCCATGTGGTCTCCTCATACTGCTGACACATTAAATAAAAATTTTAATATTCATGATCTATTTAAAATCTTCAATTTAAATTTAAAAAAATATCTTTCATCTTTTCAATTGTGAGGCTGCTGCCACCTCTAGGCTCTGTCATGTGGTCTCCTTGTTATATTGATCTTGTAGTTCGACAGTATATATTGATCTTGTAGTTCGACAGTAAATGTTTCGGGCACCCGGGACACTCAGTTATAAGCATGGCGGTGCGCTGAGGCAGGGGCTTAGACAGGCGGTAGCTGGCTTCGCGCCAGCTCAATTTTAAGATACAAGTTTTTTCAAGAGCTTTTTCACTGTAGCAACTTATACACTGCAGCAATTATACACTATTGGAGCTGGAATTATCGCGGATGCTGGCACCAGAATTGCCCTCCAATGGGTCCTCAAAAAAGGTCCTCAAAGGCTCTGTTATTGTGCCGCTCTGTGGCAGTGATTCTAATAGCGATGTGGGTAATCTGCATGTTATTCTGAATAACAGTATTATTTCACTACCCCAGCACACTCCCTATGCGTGTTAGGACAAGGCTAAGTGTTCTACACCCCTATTGAGGCTCTCTGTAGCCCGGAAATAGACGTTTTTAATAGCTAATCACCACAAATAAATTCAGAATAAAGAATTCAGAATTTAAAAAATAATCTGGATTTAGTTAGTGTTTAGGGTCTAGGTCTGCACTTTTGCCTTTGGTGTAAGATGGGGAGTTTACATTTTTTAGAATTTTATTGAATTTGTCTGCTTATCTGTTTGTGTTTTTGTGTGTGCCTTGTCTGTCTGTCTGTTCCCTGTCTGTCTCTTTGTGTGTTCCCTGTCTGTCTCTCCCGTCTGTCTCTGTGTGTTCCCTGTCTCTGTGTGTGCCCTGTCTGTCTCTGTCTGTGTGTCCTGTCTGTGTGCCCTGTCTGTCTTTGTGTGCCGTCTCTGTGTGAGCCCTGTCTGCCTCTGTTTGTGTGCCCTGTCTGTCTCTGTCTGTGTGTCCTGTCTGTGTGCCCTGTCTGTCTTTGTGTGTGCCGTCTCTGTGTGAGCCCTGTCTGCCTCTGTCTGTGTGCCCTGTCTGTCTTTGTGTCCTGTCTGTGTGCCCTGTCTCTGTTCCCTGTCTGTCTTTGTGTGTGCCCTGTCTCTGTGTGTTCCCTGTCTTTGTGTGTGCCCTGTCTGCCTCAGTCTGTATGTCCTGTCTGTCTCTGTCTGTGTGTCCTGTCTGTGTGCCCTGTCTGTCTGTGTGTTCCCCGTCTCTCTGTGTTCCCTGTCTGTCTCGGTGTGTTCCCTGTCTCTCTGTGTGTGCCCTGTCTGTCTCTGTGTTCCCTGTCTGTCCCTGTGTTCCCGGCCCTGTCTGTCTCGGTTTCCTCCCCTTTGGTTGTATATACTCTGAGCCTGGTCCTGAGGTTCTCTGTTTATTCTGGACATCATGGAGACTCTTAAGTTGGAACGTGTGTGTGTGTGGGGGGGGGGGGGGTGAAATCTAAATTCTAGAGGGTCCTGTGTCTAGATTTTAGGAGGCATTCCCCACATTTATTATGTTAACAGGAAACTCATATTACAGGGCAAAAGGTACTAGCTCTTAAAAGAGCCTGAATTGCAAGAGGTTATCATGCCTCCTATTCTAATTTTGCAAGGGTGGTCTCGGTCTTGGTCTCCAACCACTTCCTATAGTCTCTCAGGCCTGGTGTGGCCATTTTGGGAGGTTTGTACTGTTAAATCTTTAAGTTTCACCTTAGTGTTCTTATGTTCCTCCCCCATTTCAAACTTCTGTACTTGATTTGTTTACTGACAAACTGGTGTCCTTCACTTCTGATGCTTTTTACAGGAGACTTCAAAGGGGTCCCTGATCCGCTGCTCAACCGCACCACTGCTGCAGACCTAGGCTCCTCTTCATTTTCCACATGGCACCTGGTGTTGGGCCTCACAGATTTCTGGAGGTGGAGGTATCCGACTGAGTCTGGGTTCTCCTTCTACTCTGCGGTTCACAGGTTGTTTTCTAGGATTCACTTTGCCTTACCATCGGCGGACCGTTTACCGGTGGTAAGAGACATTGAGTATACTAGTAGAGGGATCTCAGACCACTCTGCCATAATTCTAACACTAAAGTCCCTACCCCAAGTCCAGGTTCTGGCATATGCCCCCGGGCTGGTTACAATCCGAAGCAGTCTCAGACGCCTTGGTAGTGTCCCCTGTGGAATATTGGAGCACAATGCTAGTGATCCCGATACCCTTGTCCAGTGGGATGCCTATAAAGCCTCAGTGAGAGGGGCTTTTATTGCCAGGGTTTCAGGCCAACGGGTGCAACATTCAGATCAGGAGAGAGCTCTGCAGGCTGAAGTCCGATCTTTGGAGGTGTTTTTTTAGGGATCCTTCCCCAGACAGTGAGCGGACACGGGCTAAGGCACAGAGATCCCTGCAGATAGTTCAGAAGGATAGAGTTAAAAAAAAAAATTAGTGGCTAGTGAGGCCGCCCTGTTTGAGTTTTGGGGATAAAAATGGGAGGCTGTTGGCTTACTTGACGAGGGCGAGTTGACCAGTAGCCTCAATTCCTTGCATACTGGATGGGAGTGGGTCCATGGTGACGGATCCCCCTGCTATAAATAAAGTGTTTCAGTAGTTTTACTCCTCGCTATACTCGTCTAGGTCTCGCTCTTGCTGGGAGGGGCTGACTTCCTTCCTGGATGCTCTGCCCCTCACTCCTCTAAGTGTCGCTCAGGCCGCAGCATTGGATGCCCCTTTCATGGCTGAAGAAATGGTGCAGGCTATTAGAGATTTGCCCTCGGGGAAGACTCCTGGCTTTGATGGGGTGACTGGGGACTGGTACAGGATGAATGAGGAGAGGCTGGTTCCCATTCTGTTGAAATTGTTCCAGGTTGCAGCTGAATCCGGTGCTCCTCCAGATTCTACAGTAGTGGTGCTCCTTAAACCTGACAAGGATCTGACATTACCAGATTCTTACAAGCCCATTTCCCTACTAAACGTTGATATTAAAATTATGGCTAAGATCATGGCTAACTGTCTTGGTGGGTTTACAGTATGTTTCCTGCTAGAAGTATGAGCTGCGGCAAATTTTTCGCCGCATAGCAAACTCCTAGCGGTAAGCTCACTGTAAGCCTCCGCCAGTGCGAATGTACCCTAAAAACACTACACTAACACATAATAAAGGGTAAAACACTACATATACACCCCCCTTACAATGTCCCCCCCCCCCAATAAAAATGAAAAACGTATTGTACAGCAGTGTTTCCAAAACGGAGCCTCCAGCTGTTGCAAAACAACAACTCCCAGCATTTCCGGACAGCCACTGACTGTCCAGGCATGCTGGGAGTCTAGTAACAGCTGGAGGCACACTGTTTGGGAATCACTGGCGTAGAATACCCCTATGTCCACCCCTATGCAATCCCTAACTTAGTCCTCAAATGCGCATGGCGCTCTCTCACTTCAGAGCCCTGTTGTATTTCAAGGAAACAGTTTAGGGCCACATATGGGGTATTTCTGTACTCGGGAGAAATTGCACTACAAATTTTGGGGGCTTTTTCTCCTATTACCCCTTATGAAAAGGAAAAGTTGGGGTCTACACCAGCCTGTTAGCGTAAAATTTTTTTTTACACTAACATGCTGGTGTAGCCCCATACTTTTTATTTTCACAAGAGGTAAAAGGAAAAAAAGACCCCAAAATTTGTAACACAATTTCTCCTGAGTACGGAAATACCCCATATGTAGGCGTAAAATACTCTGCGGGCGCACAACAAGGCTCAGGAGTGAGAGCGCACCATGTACATTTGAGGCCTAAATTGGTCATTTGCACAGGGGTGGCTGATTTTACAGCGGTTCTGACATAAACACAAAAAAATAAATACCCACATGTGACCCCATTTTGGAAACTACACCCCTCATGGAAAGTAACAAGGGGTATAGAGAGCCTTAACACCCCACAGGTGTTTCACGAATTTTCATAAAAGTTGGATGGGAAAAAAAAATGCTGGTGTTACCCTAAGGGAAAATAGGAAAAAAGCCCCCCCAAAATGTGTAACCCCATTTCTCTTGAGTATATAAATACCCCATATGTGGATGTAAAGTGCTCTGCGGGTGAACTACAATGCTCAGAAGAGAAGGCCATGTTTGTTTACAAAGCCACCATAGTGCCAGAACAATGGACCCACCCACATGTGACCCCATTTTGGAAACAACACCCCTCACAAAATGTAATAAGGGGTGCAGTGAGCATTTACGCCCCACAGGTGTCTGACAGATTTTTGGAACAGTGGTCTGTGAAAATGAAAAATGTAATTTTTCATTTGCACAGCCCACTGTTCCAAAGATCTGTCAAACGCCAGTGGGGTGTAAATGCTCACTGCACCACTTATTAAATTTGTAAACGCACTTGGCCCCTGACTACCATTCCAAACAAATTCCCAAAAGCTCAATGGCGCTCCTCCTCTTCTGAGCATTGTAGTTCGCCAGCAGAGCACTTGACGTCCACACATGGGGTATTTCCATACTCAGAAGAAATAGGAGAAAATTACCCCCAATTTTTTTTTAATTTACACATCCAACTTTAACAAAAAGTCGTGAAATACTTGTGAGGTGTTAAGGCTCACTGTACCCCTTGTTATGTTCCTTGAGGGGTGTAGTTTCCAAAATAGTATGCCATGTGTTTTTTTTTTGCTGTTCTGGCACCATAGGGGCTCCCTAAATGCGACATGCCCCCCAAAAAACATTTCAGCAAAATTTGCTTTCCAAAAGCCAAATATGACTCCTTCTCTTCTGAGCAATGTAGTTCGCCCGCAGAGCATTTTACTTCCTAACATGGGGTATTTCCATACTCAGAAGAGATAGGGTTACAAATTTTGGGGGGCATTTTCTCCCATTACCCTTTATAAAAATGGTAAATTTGGGGGGGAAAACTGCACCTTAGTGAAAAAAAACATTTTTCATTTACATATCCAACTTTAACGAAAAGTCATCAAACACCTGTGGGGTGTTAAGGCTCACTGGATCCCTTGTTACGTGCTTTAAGGGGTGTAGTTTCCAAAATGGTATGCCATGTGGCGTTTTTTCTCCTGTTCTGGCACCATAGGGGCTTCCTAAATGCGACATGCCCCCCAAAAACCATTTCAGAAAAACTCATTCTCCAAAATCCCACTGTCGCTCCTTCCCTTCTGAGCCCTCTACTGCGCCCGCCGAACACTTGACATACACATGAGGTATTTCCTTACTCGAGAGAAATTGGGTTACAAATTTTGAGAGGATTTGTCTCCTTTTACCTCTTGTAAAAATAAAAAAATTGGGTCTACAAGAACATGCGTGTAAAAAATTAAGATTTTGAATTTTCTCCTTTATTTTGCTGTTATTCCTGTGAAACACCTAAAGGGTTAACACACTTACTGAATGTCATTTGAATACTTTGAGGGCTGCAGTTTTTATAATGGGATTATTTGTGGGGTATTTCTAATAGGAAGGCCCTTCAAATCCACTTCAAACCTGAACTGGTCCATGAAAAATTCTGATTTTGAAAATTTTGTGGAAAAATTGGAAAATTGCTGCTGAACTTTGAAGCCTCAGATGTCTTCCAAAAGTAAAAACATCTCAACTTTATGATGCAAACATAAAGTAGACATATTGTATTTGTGAATCAAAATATAATTTATTTGGAATGTCTATTTTCCTTACAAGCAGAGAGCTTCAAAGTTAGAAAAATGCAAATGTTTAGCATCAAGTCCACACTGGATTGTTCATCCACCTATGTGATATATTTGATGGAATGCGAGTGCAAGCTCCAATACATTGGCAGAACAAAGCAACAACTTCGGACACAAATGCCCAATCACCGCCATAATGTGGTCCACGAGTTTACCAAACAGCATTTCACAACATGCTACTGAGGTCCACAACAGTGACTTTGCAGCCTACATAGTAACAGAAATTGAACAAATTCCAATCAAAGCACAGGACCGCTTTGCGAGCCTAAAGAGACGAGAGTTTTATTGGATTTATAAAATTAATTCTCTCCACCCATATGGTTTGAACGAAGGCATTGAAAATATCTGCTAAGAGAAAATCATCTGGACAGACTATTGCAGTTGGTCCCTAAAATAGCGATCCAAGCAGTCTCCTTTCAGTTGCCAACATCCCAATGACTTATACTCAAATATATGGTACCCTACACCATTCATATAAACTATCCAGAGTCCCCGGAAGAGTTCCTTGATCCACTTTCCACAAAAGGGACAGATGGTTGGATAAACGTATATTTCACCAATCTGCCCTGATATCTTGGATTGGCCCATCTGTCCGACTCAATATGATGAACTTCTCATTCTCATGTGCGCAGTGCTGGTAACCTTAAGCTTATTTTGCTTGGAAGTAGGTGTTAACAGGATATTTACCTGTTTTGCCTCATCACGCCGAACCAAATCACCCATCTGACTCGACAATGACACTATTTAGCACAAGACACTATGGGCGCAACGACCTGATGCTTGTCATATCCACGGAAACTATTTATTCTGCTTTCGTGCATGCGCGAATTCAATAACCCCGAGTTCACTCATTCACACAAACCTACCCTCAGGAACCTTGCGGGCGCACCAATCTGATGCCGTTCATGTCAACGAAAATAATTTAATCTGCTTTCGCACATCAGCGCACTTGAATGACCTCGAGGTCATTCACTATAACTTACGCTCAGAATCTATGCAGACGGCGTCCCTAGTTACACACGCCAGATCGGCATATGAGAAGAGCAGAACCCACACTGACTGACAGCAAGGACTCTGCCATGCGTACATCTAAATAAATATGTTTTCAGTTTTTTTCCCCACCATATGAATAAATGCGATGCGAACTCCAAACATGATTTACTCAATATATTATGCAAGCAACGCATCCTCCAATTGTTGCTCATAAGAGTAGGTGTCATTTGACACTGTTTATACCACTCGTCATCAGCATGCAGTACCTCCCGAGGGGAGTGATGACGTCAGACTACTCTTAATTGAATCAGTTGGCGCTTATTTGTTGCTCCATATATACCCTGCAATTTTAACTGTATGCACACAAGCCATTTTTAACATTGAAAAAAGGGCCGTTCAAGCTCCAAAACGGGTCTTTTATTCTGGCATTGGAAATAAATGACTGTTATTTTAAACACCTTGCTTCATTCAAGTTTATTTGCATGGATTGCGCCGAGGAATCCCGGCTTGTTTCAACCAATGTGACAAGATCATTATACTGGCAGGGCAAACCTCCCAGACTCGGTTGGGCTCCTCTCCAGGTGCCAAAAATGTCACGGTGGGTTAGCCGATCCTGACATGTATAACTATTTTCTTGCCTCTCAATTGGTCTATGTAGCGTGGTAGATCGACCTGGATCTCTGGAATGCAGCTACTGCCTTGGGTGGAGCACTTATGGGGTCCTACAAGGGCCTTACCAACACCCTATACAGGTATTCTGCTTCTTCCACGTATCTTACACTTATTAAACCTGTGGCCGTGGTTTGGTCCATGGTGTTTTCCGCAGCCGGTAGTCTCTCCTGGGGCACCTTTGTGGGGGAATGTCCATCTGCCTCACCTACATGGGTTACAAGAGGCCGGCTGTTGAGGTACACATGGAATCAAATTTTCTGACGTGCAGGCTCGATATCCTGTCCCTAGGAGCATCCTTTTTTTGGCACCTCCAGTAATGACATGCTGTGCTCCCTGGTAGTTTCTGAAGTGGAGCTTCTCCTGGGCACTACTGACTTTTCTAAGCCCCTTACACAGGCTTATGCCTTCCGACAGCACTAGGGACATGTTAATCCAATCCTGGTTTATTCTGCGTCTTAATTACACTCTGGAGAAACTGAAGCACATTGGTGTCTCCCCCTCTGATGTTTATTTCCGCTGCTCAGCGGAGGTGGGTACTCTTCTACACGTGGTTTGGAGCTGCCCTTGTGTTGCTCCATTTTGGAGGGAGGTGATGTAGTACCTGGCAGAAAACTTAGACTTCCCCTTTCTTCTTACGCCCAAAGTCTGCCTGCTGGAACTTGTCAATGATGAGTCAGGGGCCCATAGGCATCTTTTAGTCTGTTTTCTCCTCTTTTGTGCAAATAAGGTGGTGGTGATGACTTGGAAGGATACCCCCCCCCCCTCTCCCAGTGGGTTAGTTTAATTAATAAGTATGTTCCGATGTATCAAGCCCTGTACTTCAGTCATAAGTACCCAAAGAAATGTAATAACATCTGGATGCCTAGGTTGATCCTTGATGCCTCCACAGATTCCCCAGAGCAGTTAAATGGAGCTTAGTGTACCTTATCTTTGGTAGTGGTGAAAGGGATGGGAGCGCCGGGGTATGAAAGGTGTATGAATGTGGTTGTTTGTCTGTCATTGTTGGGCCTATTTTGCTCCAGGGTTGCAGGGTGAGTGCCCCACTTCTGCCAGATCAGTTGCTTAATGGGGCTTCTTTGGAATGCCATATGTACCCTTTCTCATGCTGATTGATGCTATGCCTTATACATTCTACGTAACCCTTCTTGAGCCTTGCTCTGCAACTGCCTGGAGTATGTTTGAATTTGGTTTTCTTGTTCTCTTGTAAGGTGATTTTAGTACTTACCTACCAGACAGTAATGGACATACTCAGGAAGGATCTGTGCTTGGCTTATGGTTATCTCTAGAGATGAGCGAACTTACAGTAAATTTGATTCGTCACGAACTTCTCGGCTCGGCAGTTGATGACTTATCCTGTGTAAATTAGTTCAGCCTTCAGGTGCTCCGGTGGGCTGGAAAAGGTGGATACATTCCTAGGAAAGAGTCTCCTAGGACTGTATCCACCTTTTTCAGCCCACCGGAGCACCTGAAAGCTGAACTAATTTATTCAGGATAAGTCATCAACTGCCGAGCCGAGAAGTTCGTGACGAATCAAATTTACTGTAAGTTCGCTCATCTCTAGTTATCTCACAACACAGCCATTCAATTCTTAACGCTGAGGCTAAAGCTGTGGTTCCAGTTGCCAGAATGTGGATCAGCCAACTAGCCAAAAATGGGGCCAATGGGGTTCCTAGAGAGGAAATTCTTAAGGCAGTTCCAGACATGAAAAGAACTGGAGATTTTTTAGTGTGATTTTCCACTTGATATGCTGAGATTGGGCTCAAAGTATTATCTACAGCAGCAAGACTGGCTCTGTGGCTGAAGTAGTCGGGGGGGATATTCCCTCCATGAACCATTTCTGCTCTCTTGCTTTTCAGGCTGACAATTTGTTTAGACCACAGTTAAATTATATTTTGGAGTCGCTGAATTAGTCAAAAGGAGCTTCCTTTCCTATGATGACCAAGAAGCCTTAGTTTTGGCCTTTTCGGAGGCAACAGAGGAGGTTCCCTTTCAGAATATCTAGACACAACAGGTCCGACAACACCGGTTCAGAGCTGCTCACTCCTCCAGCAAAGAAGCCGCCTTTCCAGGCCAACAAAGATCATAAAGCCAGTCCCACAAAGCCAACACAGATCATAAAGCCAGTCCCAGAAAGCCAACACTGGTAGATCTCGTAGAAGACGTCATCCAAAAAAGGAGCTCTAGAGATTGTCCCTTTTTATCAGAAGGGCTTTGGGGTCTATTCCAGAATGTTTGCCCTACCTGAGAAGGGAGGTCAATGGTGCTTGGTTATAGACCTATCATTTCATCAAATGCGAATCCCAGAATGGAGAAGGTCATAATGATCATGGTATTTCTACAAGAGGGCGATGTAGCAGCCACACTCAAGCTCACTCAAAGATGCCTACCAGCATGTCCCCATCAACCAGGTTCACTGCATGTTCCACAGGGTCGCAAATCGCCAAGGAGGGGAGAATATTTACGAAGGTGGTGGTTCTAGCTGCACATCTTTGTCTGCAAGGAGTCCTTCTGGTACCTTACCTGACGACTGGCTCATCATGGCCAAAACAGCTCAGGTTCTGCTGCATCATGTCCAGATGACCATCAGAATTTAAGAACATCATGGATTCTTCATCAACCATCAGAAATCCAACCTGGTACCCTCAAAGAGATGCAGTTTTCTGGGTTTTATCATCGACTCAAAAGCTCTGCTGTCAGACCGCATCTCCATCCGGATGGGCATGAGGGTGCTAGGGCTCATGAAGTCTTGCCTGGAGGCAGTTTCTTGGTCCAGGGGGCATATGAGGCTGCTCCAGGGGAACATTCTATCCTAGTTGAATGGTTTTTACAGATCTCTTGTCTCCCAGACACCAAGCAGGATCTGGTATGGTGGTTACGCAGGGACAAAGTGACCTGAGGGAGGTGTCTGTCCAGTGTTCCCCAGCAGGTGTTGACAACGGATGCCAAGGTCGGTTGGGGAGCACACATCAGGAACCTTTGGGTTCAGAGAAAATGGTCAGCCTTGGAGAGTCAGAGTTCATCCAACCTCAGGGAGTGGTGTGTGGTCCATTTAGCCCTGTGTCACTTCTCGCTTGCTTCAGGGTCGGAAGGTGTTGGTTGGAGATCCGAGCTATCCACATTCGGGTACAATATCAAGGAGGATTGGCTTAGTCACCATCAAGTAGACTGTCTGTCCGTCAGTTGAGTCACAAGTTGGTGTATACCTTTTCTCCTATTCCTTTAGTTCCAGATACTGAGGTATATTCAAAAAGCAACGGCATAGTCATCGTGCCGGTTTTAGCCCAGGAGGGCCTGGTTTCATGGCATTCTGCATAAGGCTTGGAAACCAACAGGAGAACACTAAGATAAAGGGGCTTCCCCAAAGAGGTAGTCAATATTCTCATCTCATCTTGTAGACCCTCCACTATCAGGGTCTACAGTAGAAGAGCCAATATCCCTTCACCCTCCTTTGCCAAATGTCTTTAAACCTTTATCAAATCCCTCTTGCAGAAATTTTAAGTTCAACACATTAAGGTGCATTTCTCTAAAGTAAATTATCTGTTCGAGAAAAAATATTCCAAAAGTGATTGATGTAGTAAGCGTTTTTTTTGATCCATCAAGAACCTCCGTCCACCCGTACAGCCACCCGTGGCCTCATGGGATTTGTCATTTGATTGTTGATCTAAAGATCCTTTCAAGCCTATACAGAATATTTCGGTTAACTTCCTGTCCTGGAAAACCCTGTTTTTGGTAGCCATATGTACGGCTAAAATAGTTGGTGAACTACAGGCCCTGTCAAGCAGGGAACCATATCTAAGGACTTCTCAAGACTGTCTTATTCTGAGGCCCAAGCCATCTTTCAGAGCCAAGGTTCTTTCAACAGATATTGTCAATGAAGGAATCTTTCTTCCAGCACCGTGAGAATCCGCAAACAAGGAGCAGCATAGATTGCACTGCTGGAATGTGAAGAGAAGTGGTTCTGGCCTATCTGAAAAAGTCAGCATACTTCAGATTGTCAAATGGCCTTTTTCTGCAATTTTAGGTCCCCAAATAAGGGTAACCCTGCGTCTGAAGGATTGTTCTTTAGATGGATCAAAGATGAGTCTACACCTCAAGAGGATTGCCTTTACCAGATCAGGGTGCATTCTACTAGATCAGCATCCACATCGTGGGTTTCCCTGGCACAAGTGTCAATGGATCAGATGTTCTGTGCTGCCACATGGTCAACACCAACCACATTTGTGAGGCACTGCACTCTGGATGTGATCATCAATCGTGAGGCATCAGTCAGCAGGAGAGTGCTTGATGTGAAGCCTGCAGTCCACCCTCCCTGTTAATTTCCTGCTTTCCCACTCCTTTTCCTTTGCTGCAGTAGGATGATATGGAACGTTTAAATCTTCCAAAAAATGTTTTCTTCTTTCCATGAGTCCGTAGGCAGCACAGCACCCCACCCAATAAATATATTGTTGCTGTATCACAATCTTGTCTTATCTTTGGGGGGTTTTATGGACTTGCTCTAATTGGCAATTTGTACTAATAAATTGATTGGATTGTTTCTTCTGCCTAACCGTAAGGAATATCCGGTTAACCCATTCATTTTCCTATGCTGCTTAGCTTTCGGACTCATGCAAAGCAAAAATTTCAGTAAGAAAATTGACACTTTGTGTCTTTTTTTTTTCTTTCTTTCTGCCTGTGCAGGGACAAGGCGGAGTGTTCAGGTGTTCAGCACTGCAGGGTCCTGCTATAAAATGATGCACGTTTATTTTTTTTCCCTCTGTGTATAAGGGTTGATGTAAAACTGCCGGACCGGGGTCCAGACCAATGTTCTTCTATGCTGCAAGTACCAGTATTATCCTTGTGTTACCTTGACCTGTCTTCTAGTTCACTCATATGCCGCATGATCTTGCTTCCGGGATTACAGGCCAGTCTGGGTTATTACGCAGTAACTATGGGGGGAGATTTATCAAACTGTGTGAGAAAAAAAAATAGCGATTTTCCCACAGCAACCAATCACAGCTCAGCTAATGAGCTCTGGTAAAGAGAAGCCTGAGCTGTGATTGGTCGCTGTGGGGAAATCAAAATTTTTTTTCTCACACACAGTTTGATAAATCCGGGCCTATGTTATTTCCTTCAGGAGAGGAAAGAAGTGCAGTGATGGCACAATATAGTGCAGTTAATCCTTATTAAAAGGGGCGGACAGCTGTCCAAAAACAGAATATTGCTCACCTATTGGTGTTGTGCAGGCAGGCACAACACTGGCGATTGCAGGTAGTAAGTAGCTGGAAGCAATGTTCATTATCGGGAGGCAGCTGTCCGTCGGTCCCGCTATGCAAGTGGTGTGGATACAGGAGAAAACAGTTGGTTCTGTGAGCCCCTGGCAAGGTTCCCTAAGAGCTTCGGCAGGAAAATCCGATTTTGACTAGGAGGCGCACACTTTAGTATAGTGCAAAAAAAGCAGGCTTTATTAATCCATAAAACATGCAGTGTGAACAGGACAACGCGTTTCAAAGGTTTTCCTTCATCTTCAGGTCCTTTACATAACATACAACATAATCAGGTATATATACAGTTTTGGAAGATCAAAAATTGGCGGGAAACCCACCCCCTGATCCCGGGTGTGGGATCGTGTACAGAGGAGATTGAGTCCTGTGTGGGTATAACATTATGACATTTTACCCATTTATTACAATAGGCTGGTTACAGCCTATGCAAGTGAGTGAGGCTGAGTGGGATCGCTACACAGAGGAATATCTGGCTGTGTGGTGTATGGGGGACTTGTAAGCCGGATCGAGTTCCGTCGCTGGTAGATATAGTTCGTTTTTAGTTTGCTCATAGTATGTTAATGATGATGGACAGAACTGTGTCACTGGGTTAACAAGGTATCCATATAAGTTGCTGTATTAGTTGAGTGGTGTTGTGGAGTTGATGTTTTAGTGTGTGTATGGAGGAGGGGCATGGGAGAATAAGTTTAGTTAGTAGATGTGTGTAGATGGGGATGTGGGTGCAGATGATGGGGAGGGGGGCATAGGGGGATGGAAGTGGGTTGGGGGGGAGGGGAGTGTGGCGTGTGGGATGTGGTTTCATCTGATGAGTCCGGTGGCTTCGTTCAGCCCATGGGGCTGGAGCGTGTTGAGTTTAAAAATCCAGAACATCTCTCTTCTTGTGAGGGTCTGGAATCTATTCTGATTGTGACTGGGGACGAAATCGATGGGAGAAATTGTAATGGGATTGGTTTCTTCAGGGTGGTTCATTGCACAGTGTCTGGACACACTGTGCATTAGGTATTTCCACTTGATATTGTTCCTGTGCTTGTTCAGTCTTGAGTGTAGCTCTTGAGTAGTCCTGCCGACATTGTTGGCCGCAGATACAGGTGATAACATATATGACGAATTGAGATTTGCAAGTGAGGTGATACTTGATGGGAAATGACTCTCCGGTGGTATTGTTTTTGAAGTGCTCCTTTTTGTGCGTGATGGTCTGGCAGCAGAGGCATCTCTTGGTTCCACATCTGTAACAGCCTTTTTTGGCAGTGGTGCTTCTTTGATTTATTTTTTTTTGTGTTGTTTAAGTCTACTGGGTGCCACCTTATTTCTTATGGTGGGGGCCCGTCGGTAGGTGATCTTGGGTTATCTGGGAAGAGTGCTTTTAAGGAATGGGTGAATGAGTAGTACGTGCCAATGCTTGCTTAGTACGGCCTGGATGTGACTGTGGGCTGAATTATATGTAGTGATGAAATTTTGTTTCATCTTTTTGTCGTCTTCTGGGTTTGTGGCTGTATTGGTTTTAGGCAGTCTTCTTGTGTTAGATCCTTTGTTCTATTGTAGGCCTCTCTGAGAAGTGGTGTTGGATACCCTTTTTCTTTACAACGGTTATATAGTATTTTGGCTTGGTTTTAGAAGTTGGTCTGGTTGGTATAGTTTTTTCTAATCCTTTTGTATTGACTGTACGGTATATTCAGTCTCCATTGTTTGTGGTGGCCACTGTTAAAAGGTATGTAGCTGTTAGAGTCAACCTGTTTGAAATGAGTAATGGTGTTGATAGTCCCATCTTAATGACTGATTTCCAGATCAAGGAATTGGATTTTTTCCATGGAATGGTTCTTGGTGAGATTGATCCCCCAGTCATTAGTGTTGATGTTGCGGATGAGTTCTTCGATTAGTTCAGGTGGTCCATATCATAGTAGGAATAGGTCATCTATATATATCGACGGTAGATTATGGTGTGTTTGGTGAAGATGTCCTGGGAGGTGATGTAGCGTTCTTCAAAGGCTCCCATTACAAAGTTTGCGTACGATGGTGCCACCAGTGTCCCCATCACGGTGCCCCGCGTCTGGTGGTAGGTGGCACCGTTATACTGAAAGAAGTTGTTGGTGAGGGTGAGTTCAAGGCAGTTCATCAGAAATTGTTTCTGTGCTGGTGGGATTGCGAATTTTACGCAGTTTTGGCCAATGTCGTGTCTGATGTTTGAGTATAAGGCGGTTACGTCCATAGTAAGGAATGTGTAGTTTTCTTTCCATCCGATGGGTTTGAGTAATGTTATGAGGTCGTCTGAGCTTTTTAAGTAGCTAGGGAGTGCTTGTAGATAGTCCTGGAGGATGAGATCCAAGTAATGTGACAGCTGGGATGTGTGACTGATGATACTGGATATTATGGGTCTGCCTGGTGGATTTTTTGTGTTTTTATGTATTTTGGGCAGGTGGTAGTAGAATGGAGTGGATGGGTTGTTGACCAGTAGGAATCTTTTTTCGCTCTTGGTGGTGATGTTCTGTTCTAGTGCTTCGTCCAGTAGTTGTATTATTTTGTTCTGCAGTTCTGGGAGGGGGTCACTTGTCAATTTTCTGTAGTATTCTGTGTTATCCAGGATTTTCAGGGCTTCGTAGTGATATTCTGTGTAGTCTTGGATGACGATTCCACCTCCTTTGTCCGCCGGACGTATTACTATCTGGTCGTTGTTCTTGAGGTCTTTTAGAGCTTGGTGTTCTGCTGGAGTTAGGTGGCCTTTTTGTGGTGGGAAGTGATTTTCGTGAGGTTCTTGAGATCTTCTGCCACCAGATCGTGGAAAATTTTGATGTAATGTCCTTGACTTTGGATCGGGTAAAAATGGGATTTGTTTTTGATGGCTGGATGTTTTCCCTCTAATGGAGTCAGGTCTGGTCCGGTATTTTGACTGTTATTTTGTGGTAGTGAAGTGTCTCTGGAGGGTGAGTTTTCTTGTGAACTGATGGAGGTCGAGAAATAAGGTGAAGTCATATGGGTTGTACTTGGGGCAGAATGGTAAGCCCTTTTGTAGTAGATTGATCTCATGGGGAGTCAGCTTGTGTGTTGATAGGTTAAATATCTTCCCTACAGTGATCATGGTGAGGGCTGCATCATGTCTGGGGGAAACCAGGTACTGCCCATCACCTGCCCAATACATCCCTACAGTGATCATGGTGGGGGCAGCATCATGTCTGGAGAAATCCAGGTACTGCCCATCATCCCTACAGTGATCATGGTGTGGGCAGCATTATGTCTGGAGGAAACCAGGTACTGCCCATCACCTGCCCAATACCATCCCTACAGTGATCATGTTGGGGGCAGCATCATGTCTGGAGGAAACCAGGTACTGACCATCACCTGCCCAATACCACCCCTACAGTGATCATGGTGGGGGCAGCATCATGTCTGGGGAAACAGATTGTACTTTGGTCAGAGTTGAGGGAAAGCTGAATGGAGCAAAGTATAGAGATATTCTTAGGGGAAAAAAAAAAAAAAACACAACCTGATCCAGAGGGCTCTGGGCCTCAAACTGGGCAGAAGATTCACATCCGAACAAGACAATGGGGGAGATTTATCAAAACCTGTATAGAGGAACTGTTGCTGAGTTGCCCATACCAATCAATCAGATCACTTCTATTTTTGAAAAGGCCTCTGAAAAATGAAAGACACGATCTCATTGGTTGCTATGGGCTAAGTAGAAAACTTCTGGTTCTGATATATCTCCCCCAATGACCCTAAGCACACAGCCAAGACAACACAAGAGCGGATTAAGGACAACTCTGAATGTCCTTGAGTGGTCCAGCCAGATCCTAACCCCAATGGGGCATATCTGGAGACCTGAAAATGGCTTCACCGACTGTCCCATTTAACCTGGCAGAGCTGAGAGGATCTGCAGAGAAGAAAATCCCCAAATCCAGGGGTGTTACCCTTGTGGCCTTATCCCCAAGATGATTGGGCTTCACCTAAGTAAAGGGTATGAACATGCTGTGATCACTTTGTCATGGCTTATTAAGGCATATACAAGGAGCAAAAGAACCAAATGTGAATGTAACTGGGTCTAAAGATTTTCTGAATAATTGTATTATTGTTTATGGACACTAAGAATTTGCAGCTAAACCTAAAATTATTCCTTTAACTAATCAAAAGAAATCTGTAACAGTATTCGGCTCTTCAAGAAGGATTTAGCTCTAAAAATTAAAGTTCAAGATGATGCGATATTACAGAACTGTGGCTTCTGCTGTAGAATTACAGAAAGACCAAAAGGAAGAACATGAGCAAACGTTTACTAACCTGGAGGCTACAAAGACATTGTTGTGCTACTGCTTGATTGTACTGTGGCCCCATAGTTACAAAGGCAAATACAGAGTTAAAAGTGGAGACCGATATTGAGCACTACTAATATCTGGGTGGTGTTAACTCCATTACCGTTATGTTTTTTCTATATTGTGTACTTAATTGAAAGAAAACTTATTTGAAACGGAAAGTGGAGGCAGATAGGAGGCCGATAAACCATAAGGCACTTGTATTCTTGTCTGAGGTGGCAGAGTAACTCGAGTTGTCAGACACTTCAGCAGCATAGAAAGGACCATGGAGGGGGGAAGAGACAGTGGCTGTAGGACGGCCGTGCTGCTTGTACTTTGGGTGTAGGACTGGACTGGTGGATTGAAGAAGCATTTTAGAAGACTATTGGCAGAAAAGCTTCCAGATACATTTGTAAACACACATGGCCCCTGACTTCCATTCCAAACAATTTTTTTTCCCCAAAAGCTCAATGGCGCTCCTTCTCTTCTGAGCAGTGTAGTGCGCCAGCAGAGCACTTGACGTCCACACATGGGGTATTTCCATACTCAGAAGAGATGGGGTTACAAATTTTGGGGGGCATTTTGTCCTATTACCCCTTTTAAAAATTCAAAATTTGAGGGAAAACTAGCATTTTAGTGAAAAAAAATAAAATAATTTACACATCCAACTTTAACGAAAAGTCGTCAAACACCTGTGGGGTGTTAAAGCTCACTGGACCCCTTGTTACGTGCCTTGAGGGGTGTAGTTTCCAAAATAGTATGCCATGTGTTTTTTTTTTTTGCTGTTCTGGCACCATAGGAGCTTCCTAAATGTGACATTCCCCCAAAAACCATTTCAGAAATACTCACCACAATCCCATTATCGCTCCTTCCCTTCTGAGCCCTCTACTACGCCGGCCGAACACTTGACATACACATAAGAGGTATTTTCTTACTCGAGAGAAATTGGGTTACACATTTTAGGAAGATTTCTCTTTTAACCCTTGTAAAAATTCAATAACTTGGGTCTACAAGAACATGCGAGTGTAAAAAATGAAGATTTTGAATTTTCTCCTTCAATTTGCTGCTATTCCTGTGAAACACTTTAACAAACATGTTGAATACTTTGGGGGGTGCAGTTTTTATAATGGGGTCATTCATGGGGTATTTCTAATATGAAGGCCCTTCACATCCACTTCAAAACAGAACTGGTCCCTGAAAAATTTCGATTTTGAAAATTTTGTGAAAAATTGGAAAATTGCTGCTGAACTTTGAAGCCCTCTGATGTCTTCCAAAAGTAAAAACATCTCAACTTTATGATGGAAACAAAGTAGACAAATTATATATTGATTCACATATACAATATATTTTGGAATATTCATTTTCCTTATAAGCAGAGAGCTTCAAAGTAAAAAAAAATGCAAAATTTTAATTTTTTCATAAAATTTTTGAATTTTTCACCAAGAAATGATGCAAGTATTGACAAAATTTTACCACTAACATAAAGTAGAATATGTCACGAAAAAACAATCTCGGAATCAGACTGAAAGGTAAAAGCATCCCAGAATTATTAATGTTTAAAGTGACAGTGGTCAGATGTGCAAAAAATGGCCGGGTCCTACAGTGAAAATTGGCTGGGTCCTTAAGGGGTTAAAGATTAGGCCTCAGAATCACAGCGCACCTTTGCCACGACTGACCAAATTGCAGCATCTGGTAAGAGAAAATCCCAGCAGAAAACATGATGAGGACAATCTGAGTCTGTCTCCAGTATTGTAATCCGTTCTGGTTTATGATATTTTCCATGGTGGACATTCTACTTACAATCTTCTGCTTTTATTGCTATCTTGATCTTTTATTTTTGGAATTTTTGAAGTAATTATGTTAAAGGCTGAAACTGCTGTGACCAATTGGATCCAGTATAGCGAACAGTGTGGGACTTGCAGCAAGATACATCCAACCGGTTACACCAGAGAGGAAAGCTCTGCAGAATAAGGGCTGCAGTAGACATTCAGGAGGAAATCCCCGGCACATATTCCTCATATGATTCCATACTGAGTCCAGACACAAGAGCGCAGCATGTGGGAAGAGATGCAGAAGAACGTCACAGAATAGGAGACATTACTCCAGCTGTAGAGGCACTGACCCCGACAAAATACTGACAATTCTTCTCCCAAAGCTTATTATGCCAGGCTGGAGGCCAGGGCTGTGGGCGCTGCTGCCAGGCCGGGGGCTGTGGGCGCTGCTGCCAGGCCGGGGGCTGTGGGCGCTGCTGTCAGGCTGTAGGTCGGGACTAGGAGGCAGTGGGGTAATCCAAATGAGATACTGGTCCCTGGACAAGAACAATTTGAGTATACGACGATTATCTCCCCCCCCCCCCCCCCCCCCCGCCCCCGGCATAGGATTATAGTGAAGGAGGCGCCATTGTTTGATTCTATCATTAAAAATTTATTGGCAAGTTATAATTGGGTTAAAAAATAAAGATAATCCTCAAATAAAATGTGGTTGAGTGTTTGCCTCCACAATATGAGTGGCGTCAGCACGGGATTCAGCCAACCTCAAAAAAAGGTTAAATTATCAAATCTGGTTAAAAAAATAAAAACAACAGTTATAGAGGAAAAAAATCCTCTTATTAACCCAAAAGAACTCACCTAAACGTAAACAATGAATTTACATATGGGGAGGGGCACAGAAAGTGAATTAAGGCTTCTCTGGGATCCGTGACTTCTCTTCCATTGACCCAGTTCTTACAGACTCCATATTGTAGAAGTGATGGGCTGTATGCAGCATGCAGGGAACATCTATATACACATCCAAGGAGGAAAGACATGTGATGTGGAGCGGACAGAGCTGCGATCGCATACAAAACCTTTGCGTTATATACACAGAACACATATTGCTACAGAGCGCCTCACGCCGGGCCCTCAGACACCACGTCTGCAATCAGCTTGTGGAGACAGGAAGAACTACAGGGGGCTCCTCCACCCACATCTCTGAAATGGCTTTTATTGTGTACAGAAGGAAATCTGAATTTAAGACCAGTCCTGAACTTCAGGGGGAAAAAGGTTTCTTAAAAAGCAAAAAATAAAATAAAAAACCAAAAAAAAAAAAAAACGACCAGTCCATTAGATGATAGCGGTGGCAGCGGCTGCACAACGGTTTGAGCTTAAAATAAATATAGTCTATGGATTCCCCTCCTGCGTCGGCCTCCATTAGGCCCCAGTTAGTATCCTCCAGGTAACAAGCCGCTGCGGATTATAGACATTTGGTAAAGTTCTTTCATTGGGTTTGGTAACTGGCCATACTGTACCCGGGTGGGTTCTGTATCACTGGAGGACCCTGTGCTGGAGGGGGAGGCTGAGCGCTGAAGCCCCCCATCCATGTGGCTGACTGTGACTGTCTGCAAAACAAGAAATGGCAATAAGGGGAGAAAGTCTGTAAGGCAATGCCCATCACACAGCACGACACTTACTCTACGCCAAAACTCTGCTGATTCCAGCTCTGTCCATACATGCCGTATGATGGCACCTGCCAGCCATTGGTGACATACTGGCCATACTGCTGGGGGCCCCCGTACATATGGCTCCACTGACCCCACTGACCGTAGTCTACCTGGAAAAGATGGAACAAATTATTACCTCAACTGAATAACAGACCAATCCGGAACTGAGCACATATGAGGGTCTAACGGGTGTCCCCAAATAGTCTGCAGCTGGAAAGAAATAAAACCTATACTTACCTGCCCCTCACCCCCCACAGCTTCCTAGATGAGAGGTCAAAGGAGCAACCTACAGCTTCTGTACAGGGACCAGAGGAGGTATCTACAGCTTCTGTACAGGGACCAGAGGAGGAACCTACAGCTTCTCTACAGGGACCAGAGGAGGAACCTACAGCTTCTGTACAGGGACCAGAGGAGGAACCTACAGCTTCTCTACAGGGACCAGAGGAGGAACCTACAGCTTCTCTACAGGGACCAGAGGAGGAACCTACAGCTTCTCTACAGGGAACAGAGGAGGAACCTACAGCTTCTCTACAGGGACCAGAGGAGGAACCTACAGCTTCTCTACAGGGACCAGAGGAGGAACCTACAGCTTCTCTACAGGGAACAGAGGAGGAACCTACAGCTTCTCTACAGGGACCAGAGGAGGTATATACAGCTTCTCTACAGGGACCAGAGGAGGTATATACAGCTTCTCTACAGGGAACAGAGGAGGAACCTACAGCTTCTCTACAGGGACCAGAGGAGGTATATACAGCTTCTCTACAGGGACCAGAGGAGGTATATACAGCTTCTCTACAGGGACCAGAGGAGGTATATACAGCTTCTCTACAGGGACCAGAGGAGATATATACAGCTTCTCTACAGGGACCAGAGGAGGTATATACAGCTTCTCTACAGGGACCAGAGGAGGTATATACAGCTTCTCTACAGGGACCAGAGGAGGTATATACAGCTTCTCTACAGGGACCAGAGGAGGTATATACAGCTTCTCTACAGGGACCAGAGGAGATATATACAGCTTCTCTACAGGGACCAGAGGAGGTATATACAGCTTCTCTACAGGGACCAGAGGAGGTATATACAGCTTCTCTTCAGCCCCAGCATTATATGAAGATATTGGGGACAAGAATTCTACTTTAAGCAATTAACTTAATTTATTTAGGGTAAACAAATTGCCTAAATTACACAATTCTGGACTCTGGTATTTATTTTACGTGTACGCCATTGCCTGTGCGGTTTAAGTAACGCTTTATTTTTATAGTTAAGACATTTGCGCAAGCGGCGATACCACATATGTTTATTTTTCTTTACATTTTTTTTTACGGGAAAAAGGGGTGATTCAAACTTTTATTATGGAAGGGGTTAATTCACATTAACTTTTATTATGGAAGGGGTTAATTCACATTAACTTTTTATTATTTATTTATTTTTATGTAATTTTTTATTCCCCATAGGAAACTATTACATGGAATCTTCTCATTGCAAACACTGATCTGTGCTATAGGAGTCACCATTACATTGGTCAGTGTTATCGGTGCTCGATTGCTTCAGGCTACTGAGGCTTCCAGGACCATCGAGCCACCGGTCAGACTGCGAGGAGGCAGGTAAGGACTGTTATCTCCGCTGATCGTGACACCATTTTGTATTATACATAACAGTCAGGCAGTGATATAGTGATATACAGCTGGGATAGGAGATATTTCTGATCCTCCCCCCCTCAGTGATATACAGCTGGGATAGGAGTTATTTCTGATCCCCCTACAGTGATATACAGCTGGGATAGGAGTTATTTCTGATCCCCCTCCAGTGATATACAGCTGGGATAGGAGTTATTTCTGATCCCCCCCCCCCCTCCAGTGATATACAGCTGGGATAGGAGTTATTTCTGATCCCCCTCCAGTGATATACAGCTGGGATAGGAGTTATTTCTGATCCCCTCCAGTGATATACAGCTGGGATAGGAGTTATTTCTGATCCCCCCCCAGTGATATACAGCTGGGATAGGAGTTATTTCTGATCCCTCCAGTGATATACAGCTGGGATAGGAGTTATTTCTGATCCCCTCCAGTGATATACAGCTGGGATAGGAGTTATTTCTGATCCCCCCCAGTGATGTACAGCTGGGATAGGAGTTATTTCTGATCCCCCTCCAGTGATATACAGCTGGGATAGGAGTTATTTCTGATCCCCCTCCAGTGATATACAGCTGGGATAGGAGTTATTTCTGATCCCCCTCCAGTGATATACAGCTGGGATAGGAGTTCTTTCTGATCCCCCCCCAGTGATATACAGCTGGGATAGGAGTTATTTCTGATCCCTCCAGTGATATACAGCTGGGATAGGAGTTATTTCTGATCCCCTCCAGTGATATACAGCTGGGATAGGAGTTATTTCTGATCCCCCCCAGTGATGTACAGCTGGGATAGGAGTTATTTCTGATCCCCCCAGTGATATACAGCTGGGATAGGAGTTATTTCTGATCCCCCCCCCTCCAGTGATATACAGCTGGGATAGGAGTTATTTCTGATCCCCCTCCAGTGATATACAGCTGGGATAGGAGTTCTTTCTGATCCCCCCCAGTGATATACAGCTGGGATAGGAGTTATTTCTGATCCCCCCAGTGATATACAGCTGGGATAGGAGTTATTTCTGATCCCCCTCCAGTGATATACAGCTGGGATAGGAGTTATTTCTGATCCCCCCCAGTGATATACAGCTGGGATAGGAGTTATTTCTGATCCCCCTCCAGTGATATACAGCCGGGATAGGAGTTATTTCTGATCACCCTCCAGTGATATACAGCTGGGATAGGAGTTATTTCTGATCCCCCCCCAGTGATATACAGCTGGGATAGGAGATATTTCTGATCCCCCCCCCCCCCTCCAGTGATATACAGCTGGGA
This sequence comes from Hyla sarda, assembly GCF_029499605.1. NCBI lineage: Eukaryota > Metazoa > Chordata > Amphibia > Anura > Hylidae > Hyla > Hyla sarda. Next base: position 118,514 of record NW_026608521.1, on the reverse strand, counting down.
TAGGAGTTATTTCTGATCCCCCTCCAGTGATATACAGCTGGGATAGGAGTTATTTCTGATCCCCCTCCAGTGATATACAGCTGGGATAGGAGTTATTTCTGACCCCCCCCCCCCCAGTGATATACAGCTGGGATAGGAGTTATTTCTGACCCCCCCCCCCAGTGATATACAGCTGGGATAGGAGTTATTTCTGATCCCCCTCCAGTGATATACAGCTGGGATAGGAGTTATTTCTGATCCCCCCCCCCCTCCAGTGATATACAGCTGGGATAGGAGTTATTTCTGATCCCCCTCCAGTGATATACAGCTGGGATAGGAGTTATTTCTGATCCCCCTCCAGTGATATACAGCTGGGATAGGAGTTATTTCTGACCCCCCCCCCCCCCCAGTGATATACAGCTGGGATAGGAGTTATTTCTGACCCCCCCCCCCAGTGATATACAGCTGGGATAGGAGTTATTTCTGATCCCCCTCCAGTGATATACAGCTGGGATAGGAGTTATTTCTGATCCCCCCCCCAGTGATATACAGCTGGGATAGGAGTTATTTCTGATCCTGTCCAGTGATATACAGCTGGGATAGGAGTTATTTCTGACCCCCCCCCTCCAGTGATATACAGCTGGGATAGGAGTTATTTCTGATCCCCCTCCAGTGATATACAGCTGGGATAGGAGTTCTTTCTGATCCTGTCCAGTGATATACAGCTGGGATAGGAGTTATTTCTGATCCCCCTCCAGTGATATACAGCTGGGATAGGAGTTATTTCTGATCCCTCCAGTGATATACAGCTGGGATAGGAGTTATTTCTGATCCCCCTCCAGTGATATACAGCTGGGATAGGAGTTATTTCTGATCCCCCTCCAGTGATATACAGCTGGGATAGGAGTTATTTCTGATCCCCCTCCAGTGATATACAGCTGGGATAGGAGTTATTTCTGAACCCCCTCAGTGATATACAGCTGGGATAGGAGTTATTTCTGATCCCCCTCCAGTGATATACAGCTGGGACAGGAGTTATTTCTGATTTTCTGATCCCCCTCCAGTGATATACAGCTGGGATAGGAGTTATTTCAGATCCCCCTCCAGTGATATACAGCTGGGATAGGAGTTATTTCTGATCCCCCTCCAGTGATATACAGCTGGGATAGGAGTTATTTCTGATCCCCCTCCAGTGATATACAGCTGGGATAGGAGTTATTTCTGATCCCCCCCAGTGATATACAGCTGGGATAGGAGTTATTTCTGATCCCCCCCCCCCAGTGATATACAGCTGGGATAGGAGTTATTTCTGATCCCTCCAGTGATATACAGCTGGGATAGGAGTTATTTCTGATCCCCCCAGTGATATACAGCTGGGATAGGAGTTATTTCTGATCCCCCTCCAGTGATATACAGCTGGGATAGGAGTTATTTCTGATTTTCTGATCCCCCTCCAGTGATATACAGCTGGGATAGGAGTTATTTCTGATCCCCCCAGTGATATACAGCTGGGATAGGAATTATTTCTGATCCCCCTCCAGTGATATACAGCTGGGATAGGAGTTGTTTCTGATCCCCCCCCCCCAGTGATATACAGCTGGGATAGGAGTTATTTCTGACCCCCCCCCCCCCCCCTCCAGTGATATACAGCTGGGATAGGAGTTGTTTCTGACCCCCCCCCCAGTGATATACAGCTGGGATAGGAGTTATTTCTGATCCCCCCCCCCCCCCCCCCAGTGATATACAGCTGGGATAGGAGTTCTTTCTGATCCTGTCCAGTGATATACAGCTGGGATAGGAGTTATTTCTGATCCCCTCCAGTGATATACAGCTGGGATAGGAGTTATTTCTGATCCCCCTCCAGTGATATACAGCTGGGATAGGAGTTATTTCTGATCCCCTCCAGTGATATACAGCTGGGATAGGAGTTATTTCTGATCCCCCTCCAGTGATATACAGCTGGGATAGGAGTTATTTCTGATCCCCTCCAGTGATATACAGCTGGGATAGGAGTTATTTCTGATCCCCCTCCAGTGATATACAGCTGGGATAGGAGTTATTTCTGATCCCCCTCCAGTGATATACAGCTGGGATAGGAGTTATTTCTGACCCCCCCCCCCTCCAGTGATATACAGCTGGGATAGGAGTTATTTCTGACCCCCCCCCCCCCCTCCAGTGATATACAGCTGGGATAGGAGTTATTTCTGATCCCTCCAGTGATATACAGCTGGGATAGGAGTTATTTCTGATCCCCCCAGTGATATACAGCTGGGATAGGAGTTATTTCTGATCCCCCTCCAGTGATATACAGCTGGGATAGGAGTTATTTCTGATCCTCCCAGTGATATACAGCTGGGATAGGAGTTATTTCTGATCCCCCCCCCCCCCCCCCCAGTGATATACAGCTGGGATAGGAGTTATTTCTGATCCCCCCCCCCCCCCCAGTGATATACAGCTGGGATAGAAGATATTTCTGATCCCCCTCCAGTGATACACAGCTGGGATAGGAGTTATTTCTGATCCCCCTCCAGTGATATACAGTTGGGATAGGAGTTATTTCTGATCCCCCCCCCAGTGATATACAGCTGGGATAGGAGACATTTCTGATCCCCCTCCAGTGATATACAGCTGGGATAGGAGTTATTTCTGATCCCCCCCCCAGTGATATACAGCTGGGATAGGAGTTATTTCTGATCCCCCCCCCCTCCAGTGATATACAGCTGGGATAGGAGTTGTTTCTGAACCCCCCCCAGTGATATACAGCTGGGATAGGAGTTATTTCTGATCCCCCCCCCCCCCCCAGTGATATACAGCTGGGATAGGAGTTATTTCTGATCCCCCCAGTGATATACAGCTGGGATAGGAGTTATTTCTGATCCCCCTCCAGTGATATACAGCTGGGATAGGAGTTATTTCTGATCCCCCTCGAGTGATATACAGCTGGGATAGGAGTTATTTCTGACCCCCCCCCCTCCAGTGATATACAGCTGGGATAGGAGTTATTTCTGACCCCCCCCCTCCAGTGATATACAGCTGGGATAGGAGTTATTTCTGACCCCCCCCCCCCTCCAGTGATATACAGCTGGGATAGGAGTTATTTCTGATCCCCCTCAGTGATATACAGCTGGGATAGGAGTTATTTCTGATCCCCCCCAGTGATATACAGCTGGGATAGGAGTTATTTCTGATCCCCCTCCAGTGATATACAGCTGGGATAGGAGTTATTTCTGATCACCCCAGTGATATACAGATGGGATAGGAGTTATTTCTGATCCCCCCTCCAGTGATATACAGCTGGGATAGGAGTTATTTCTGATCCCCCCTCCAGTGATATACAGCTGGGATAGGAGTTATTTCTGATCCCCCCCCCCCCCCGTGATATACAGCTGGGATAGGAGTTATTTCTGATCCCCCCCAGTGAAATACAGCTCGGATAGGAGTTATTTCTGATCCCTCCAGTGATATACAGCTGGGATAGGAGTTATTTCTGATCCCCCCTCAAGTGATATACAGCTGGGATAGGAGTTATTTCTGATCCCCCCTCCAGTGATATACAGCTGGGATAGGAGTTATTTCTGATACCCCCCCCCCCTCCAGTGATATACAGCTGGGATAGGAGTTATTTCTGATCCCCCCCCCCCGTGATATACAGCTGGGATAGGAGTTATTTCTGATCCCCCTCACCCCCCGTGAAATACAGCTGGGATAGGAGTTATTTCTGATCACCCCCCGCCCCCCCCCCCCCCCCCCCCGTGATATACAGCTGGGATAGGAGTTGTTTCTGATCCCCCTCCAGTGATATACAGCTGGGATAGGAGTTATTTCTGATCCCCCCCCCAGTGATATACAGCTGGGATAGGAGTTATTTCTGATCCCCCCCCCCCCCCAGTGATATACAGCTGGGATAGGAGTTATTTTTGATCCCCCCCCCCAGTGATATACAGCTGGGATAGGAGTTATTTCTGATCCCCCCCCCCTCAGTGATATACAGCTGGGATAGGAGTTATTTCTGATCCCCCCCCCCCTCAGTGATATACAGCTGGGATAGGAGTTATTTCTGATCCCCCATGTGATATACAGCTGGGATAGGAGTTATTTCTGACCCCCCCCCCCCCCCCAGTGATATACAGCTGGGATAGGAGTTATTTCTGATCCCCCCCCCCCCCCCCAGTGATATACAGCTGGGATAGGAGTTATTTCTGATCCTGTCCAGTGAAATACAGCTGGGATAGGAGTTATTTCTGATCCCCCCCAGTGATATACAGCTGGGATAGGAGTTATTTCTGATCCCCCCCAGTGATATACAGCTGGGATAGGAGTTATTTCTGATCCCCCTCCAGTGATATACAGCTGGGATAGGAGTTATTTCTGATCCCTCCAGTGATATACAGCTGGGATAGGAGTTATTTCTGATCCCCCCCCCCCCCTCCAGTGATATACAGCTGGGATAAGAGTTATTTCTGATCCCCCTCCAGTGATATACAGCTGGGATAGGAGTTATTTCTGATCCCTCCAGTGATATACAGCTGGGATAGGAGTAATTTCTGATCCCCCCCAGTGATATACAGCTGGGATAGGAGTTATTTCCGATCCCCATCCAGTGATATACAGCTGGGATAGGAGTAATTTCTGATCCCCCCCAGTGATATACAGCTGGGATAGGAGTTATTTCTGACCCCCCTCCAGTGATATACAGCTGGGATAGGAATAATTTCTGATCCCCCCCAGTGATATACAGCTGGGATAGGAGTTATTTCTTATCCCCCTCAGTGATATACAGCTGGGATAGGAGTTATATCTGATCCCCCTCAGTGATATACAGCTGGGATAGGAGTTATTTCTGATCCCCCTCAGTGATATACAGCTGGGATAGGAGTTATATCTGATCCCCCCAGTGATATACAGCTGGGATAGGAGTTATTTCTGATCCCGTCCAGTGATATACAGCTGGGATAGGAGTTATTTCTGAACCCCCTCAGTGATATACAGCTGGGATAGGAGTTATTTCTGATCCCCCCAGTGATATACAGCTGGGATAGGAGTTATTTCTGATCCCCCCCCCCCCAGTGATATACAGCTGGGATAGGAGTTATTTCTGATCCCCTCCAGTGATATACAGCTGGGATAGGAGTTATTTCTGATCCCTCCAGTGATATACAGCTGGGATAGGAGTTATTTCTGATCCCCCCCAGTGATATACAGCTGGGATAGGAGTTAATTCTGACCCCCCCAGTGATATACAGCTGGGATAGGAGATATTTCTGATCCCCCCCAGTGATATACAGCTGGGATGGGAGTTATTTCTGATCCCCCTCCAGTGATATACAGCTGGGATAGGAGTTATTTCTGATCTCCACCAGTGATATACAGCTGGGATAGGAGTTATTTCTGACCCCCCCCCCAATGATATACTGCTGGGATAGGAGTTATTTCTGATCCCCCCCCAGTGATATACAGCTGGGATAGGAGTTATTTCTGATCCCCCCCCCCCCCCAGTGATATACAGCTGGGGTAGGAGTTATTTCTGATCCCCCTCAGTGATATACAGCTGGGATAGGAGTTATTTCTGATCCCCCTCAGTGATATACAGCTGGGGTAGGAGTTATTTCTGATCCCCCCCAGTGATATACAGCTGGGATAGGAGTTATTTCTGATCCCCCGCCCTCAGTGATATACAGCTGGGATAGGAGTTCTTTCTGATCCCCCCCCCCCCCCAGTGATATACTGCTGGGATAGGAGTTATTTCTGATCCCCCGCCCTCAGTGATATACAGCTGGGATAGGAGTTCTTTCTGATTCCCCCCCCCCCCCAGTGATATACTGCTGGGATAGGAGTTATTTCTGATCCCCCCCCCCCCCCCCCAGTGATATACAGCTGGGATAGGAGTTATTTCTGATCCCCCCAGTGATATACAGCTGAGATATGAGTTATTTCTGATCCCGTCCAGTGATATACAAACGACATGCCTAAGTCATAAAATGATCAATTTGTGGCGATTATTACCTGCAGGCCGTGCTGAAAATGAAAAGATGGCGGCATAAAGGGATAAAATTTTCCCAAGAACACAAACCTTTTAGGGTCACCCTATATATGTGCTCTGTGTGCTGATGCAGCGCCCCCTATACTAACTTATAAGCTCTAAGGTGAGTCCAATAGTAAGTTCTCACTTGTTACTAAAAGATTATATTATACATAAAATACAGTCAGCCAAGAACTGACCCTACAACATGTGGGCCACCGTATGACTCTTACTTGCTGGAAATTTTTTGTCATGTCTGGAGTCTCTTTGCCCCAGTAACACTTCACCACATGACCCTCTATAGTGGTCCCATTCACAGACACTATGGCATGGGCAGCGCTGTCATGGTTGGAAAACCTGAAGGAGAGACAAAGCAAAAAATGTAAAGTGGTCAGCGACTTGTGGTCAGTGATCTGTATATGGCTGCAGCATCTACTTACCTAATGAAAGAATAGCCTTTCTCAGGAAAAACCCGGATTTCCATGATCTGACCAAACACTCCAAACGTCTGCCGCATCAGCTGATCTGTAAGACAGGAGTGCACAAATAAATCCAAATGATCCCAAGAGCAATGCGTCACATCTCTGAGTATCCCAGATATAAGTAGATGGTGAGATGTGAGTGTTCTGTCTACACATTGGGGGCGCACACTGCCTGGAGCAATGTGATCAGACGGCATTTAAGATCCCATAAATCAGAGCTTGGACAAGACCAGTTTCTGAGGTCCTAGTGGAATCCAGAAGACAAAGGGAAGTAAGTGCAGCAGCGCTTTAGAATCTGAACCCACAGTAGACAGTAGAATCTGAGAATCGCACCTAAGATTTTGAAGCGCGGCTTCTTTTTATCCAGGAAATTTACAATGTACACAAGACAGGAACTCATCCTCATGTACCATGAAAGTGCAGTAGGACGGTCTGTATGGAGTGTGCACTCACCTGTTAATCCAGAGCCGATACCCCCACAGTACACGGTACAATTCTTGGGGCTGGACTGATTGACGACATCTTCAAACCTCAGCTGTTTGGAGTTATCTGAAGTGAGAGAAGATCCTGCACATTATTCAGCAGCTTTACAGCTACGCTCAGCACTAGAGCGCCAGATTGAGGACCATGACACTCACTTTCCTGGGTGCTTTTGGGTGCAGGGGGTTTGCGCGTTGCCCAGTTAGTTCTAATCTGCCGTCCGCCCAACCATTGACCTCCCATGTGCACAATAGCGTTCTCTGCATCCTGAGAGAAGAGCACGGATAAGCCCAGAGACACACAAGAGCATAAAGGACGAGGCTGCGACACAGACCTCCACTTACCAGCTTGTTATAGAAGGACACAAAGCCGTAGCCCTTGGATTTCCCTGTGGCCATATCCTTCACCACCCGGGCATCACTGTGAGAAGAAAGCACAGATGATAAGACCAAGAAGGCAGCAGGAGACCACGCTGTAAATCATCAATACAGATCTATAAGGAACCACACACACTGTGAAGACAGCCTCCTCTGCATCTGGCCTAACACTGCCCGTAATCCTACCGCTAGATGGCTAGCACCTTGCCTAGCCTGCCACAATGTACATTCTATCTACGGCACACAGCGTTAATATTAACATGGAATTAACATGCAACCTAGTGTTAGGCTACCCTGCACAACGCTCTGGCTAGGCTACGCACTCACAGTCCTGGCTCACCATGCACTCACTAAAATCAATGGCTTCAGAATATATGAAATATCAAAATTGAAAAAGAGGAAAAAGTAGGAATTAAAAGGCATACATGGCCTGTTAACAGATTTCTTTATTTTTCTTGGTCAATTCTTTACCACCATTTTGGAGTTTGGGCAGCTGTAAATTTTGAAAAATTGACATTTTCAGAAAATTTAAGAAAGGAGAATAAAACTAAAGAACAATAAGTTCAGCACACCAGTACAAAACAACAAAACTTACACAGAGATGTAATCTGCACTGAATAGAGAATGAGATAACTGCATATATATCAAGAGAACGCAGAGAAATAAGAATAAATAGAAGAGAATAAAAAAAGCTACAACTGAGTCCAAGTGTGTACAGTTCCTTGCTGAAAGCGCCAAGATACCGTCCATCTACCAGCAATTCTGCAAAATAATCAGAATGCTATTCAGTATAATGGTGAGCGGGAGTGAGGAAAGACTTACACCCTGCTATACGACTTACCCAAGAGCGCAGACACAGCCGCAAAACACAGGGATCCGGCTGGGGACCAGGGGGCTGTCTGTGGGGAGAGCACTGGTGGGCCGCCACGGAGACACCTGGATAGGGGCACCCTGTAGTGGTGACCAGTTATAATGGGGACACTGGTGGGCCGCCACGGAGATACCTGGATAGGGGGCACCCTGTAGTGGTGACCAGTTATAATGGGGACACTGGTGGGCCGCCACGGATATACCGGGATAGGGAGCACCCTGTAGTGGTGACCAGTTATAATGGGGACACTGGTGGGCCGCCACGGATATACCGGGATAGGGAGCACCCTGTAGTGGTGAAAAGTTATAATGGGGACACTGGTGGGCAGACACGGATATACCTGGATAGGGAGCACCCTGTAATGGTGACCAGTTATAAGGGGGACACTGGTGGGAAGACACGGATAAACCGGGATAGGGAGCACCCTGTAGTGGTGACCAGTTATAATGGGGACACTGGTGGGCCGCCACGGATATACCTGGATAGGGAGCACCCTGTAATGGTGACCAGTTATAATGGGGACACTGGTGGGCAGACACGGATATACCTGGATAGGGGGCACCCTGTAATGGTGACCAGTTATAAGGGGGACACTGGTGGGAAGACACGGATAAACCGGGATAGGGAGCACCCTGTAGTGGTGACCAGTTATAATGGGGACACTGGTGGGCCGCCACGGATATACCTGGATAGGGGGAACCCTGTAATGGTGACCAGTTATAATGAGGACACTGGTGGGCAGACACTGATATAGCTGGATAGGGGGAACCCTGTAGTGGTGACCAGTTATAATGGGGACACTGGTGGGCAGACACGGATATACCTGGATAGGGAGCACCCTGTAATGGTGACCAGTTATAAGGGGGACACTGGTGGGAAGACACGGATAAACCGGGATAGGGAGCACCCTGTAGTGGTGACCAGTTATAATGGGGACACTGGTGGGCCGCCACGGATATACCTGGATAGGGAGCACCCTGTAATGGTGACCAGTTATAATGGGGACACTGGTGGGCAGACACGGATATACCTGGATAGGGGGCACCCTGTAATGGTGACCAGTTATAAGGGGGACACTGGTGGGAAGACACGGATAAACCGGGATAGGGAGCACCCTGTAGTGGTGACCAGTTATAATGGGGACACTGGTGGGCCGCCACGGATATACCTGGATAGGGAGCACCCTGTAATGGTGACCAGTTATAATGGGGACACTGGTGGGCAGACACGGATATACCTGGATAGGGGGCACCCTGTAATGGTGACCAGTTATAATGGGGACACTGGTGGGCAGACACGGATATACCGGGATAGGGAGCAACCTGTAGTGGTGACCAGTTATTATGGTGACACTGGTGGGCCGCCACGGATATACCTGGATAGGGAGCACCCTGTAGTGGTGACCAGTTATAATGGGGACACTGGTGGGCCGCCACGGATATACCTGGATAGGGAGCACCCTGTAATGGTGACCAGTTATTATGGGGACACTGGTGGGCCGCCACGGATATAAATGGATAGGGACCATCCTGTAGTGGTGACCAGTTATGGGGACACTGGTGGGCAGACACGGATATACCTGGATAGGGAGCACCCTGTAGTGGTGACCAGTTATAATGGGGACACTGGTGGGCCGCCACGGATATACCTGGATAGGGGGCACCCTGTAATGGTGACCAGTTATAATGGGGACACTGGTGGGAAGCCACGGATATACCTGGATAGGGAGCACCCTGTAGTGGTGACCAGTTATAATGGGGACACTGGTGGGCCGCCACGGATATACCTGGATAGGGAGCACCCTGTAATGGTGACCAGTTATTATGGGGACACTGGTGGGCCGCCACGGATATAAATGGATAGGGACCATCCTGTAGTGGTGACCAGTTATGGGGACACTGGTGGGCAGACACGGATATACCTGGATAGGGAGCACCCTGTAGTGGTGACCAGTTATAATGGGGACACTGGTGGGCCGCCACGGATATACCTGGATAGGGGGCACCCTGTAATGGTGACCAGTTATAATGGGGACACTGGTGGGCCGCCACGGATATACCTGGATAGGGGGCACCCTGTAGTGGTGACCAGTTATAATGGGGAGCACTGGTGGGCCGCCACGGATATACCTGGATAGGGAGCACCCTGTAGTGACCAGTTATAATGGGGACACTGGTGGGCAGTCACAGATATACCTGGATAGGGGGAACCCTGTAATGGTGACCAGTTATAATGAGGACACTGGTGGGCAGACACTGATATAGCTGGATAGGGGGAACCCTGTAGTGGTGACCAGTTATAATGGGGACACTGGTGGGCAGTCACAGATATACCTGGATAGGGGAAACCCTGTAATGGTGACCAGTTATAATGAGGACACTGGTGGGCAGACACTGATATAGCTGGATAGGGGGAACCCTGTAGTGGTGACCAGTTATAATGGAGAGCACTGGTGGGCAGACACGGATATAGCTGGATAGGGAGCAACCTGTAATGGTGACCAGTTATAATGAGGACACTGGTGGGCAGTCACAGTTATACCTGGATAGGGGAAACCCTGTAGTGGTGACCAGTTATAATGGGGAGACTGGTGGGCCGCCACGGATATACTTGGATAGGGGGCACCCTGTAGTGATGACCAGTTGTAATGGAGAGCACTGGTGGGCAGACACGGATATACCTGGATAGGGGGCACCCTGTAGTGGTGACCAGTTATAATGGGGACACTGGTGGGCATTCACAGATATACCTGGATAGGGGGCACCCTGTAGTGGTGACCAGTTATAATGGGGACACTGGTGGGCCGCCACGGATATACCTGGATAGGGAGCACCCTGTAGTGGTGACCAGCCATAATGGGGACACTGGTGGGCAGACACGGATATAGCTGGATAGGGGGCACCCTGTAATGGTGACCAGTTATAATGGGGACACTGGTGGGCAGACACGGATATAGCTGGATAGGGAGCACCCTGTAGTGGTGACCAGCTATAATGGGGACACTGGTGGGCAGACACGGATATAGCTGGATAGGGGGCACCCTGTAATGGTGACCAGTTATAATGGGGACACTGGTGGGCCGCCACGGATATACCTGGATAGGGAGCACCCTGTAGTGGTGACCAGTTATAATGGGGACACTGGTGGGCCGCCACGGATATACCTGGATAGGGAGCACCCTGTAATGGTGACCAGTTATAATGGGGACACTGGTGGGCCGCCACGGATATACCTGGATAGGGAGCACCCTGTAATGGTGACCAGTTATAATGAGGACACTGGTGGGCAGACACGGATATACCTGGATAGGGGGCACCCTGTAATGGTGACGAGTTATAATGGGGACACTGGTGGGCAGGCATGGATATAGCTGGATAGGGGGCACCCTGTAATGGTGACGAGTTATAATGGGGACACTGGTGGGCAGACACGGATATACCGGGATAGGGAGCAACCTGTAGTGGTGACCAGTTATTATGGTGACACTGGTGGACCGCCACGGATATACCTGAATAGGGAGCACCCTGTAGTGGTGACCAGTTATAATGGGGACACTGGTGGGCAGTCACAGATGTAGCTGGATAGGGGGCACCCTGTAATGGTGACCAGTTATAATGGGGACACTGGTGGGCCGCCACGGATATACCTGGATAGGGAGCACCCTGTAATGGTGACCAGTTATTATGGGGACACTGGTGGGCCGCCACGGATATAAATGGATAGGGACCATCCTGTAGTGGTGACCAGTTATGGGGACACTGGTGGGCAGACACGGATATACCTGGATAGGGAGCACCCTGTAGTGGTGACCAGTTATAATGGGGACACTGGTGGGCCGTCCACGGATATACCTGGATAGGGAGCACCCTGTAGTGACCAGTTATAATGGGGACACTGGTGGGCAGTCACAGATATACCTGGATAGGGGGCCCCCTGTAGTGGTGACCAGTTATAATGAGGACACTGGTGGGCAGACACGGATGTAGCTGGATAGGGGAAACCCTGTAATGGTGACCAGTTATAATGAGGACACTGGTGGGCAGACACGGATATAGCTGGATAGGGGGAACCCTGTAGTGGTGACCAGTTATAATGGGGACACTGGTGGGCAGACACAGATGTAGCTGGATAGGGGGAACCCTGTAATGGTGACCAGTTATAATGGGGACACTGGTGGGCCACCACGGATATACCTGGATAGGGAGCACCCTGTAATGGTGACCAGTTATAATGGAGAGCACTGGTGGGCAGACACGGATATAGCTGGATAGGGGGAACCCTGTAGTGGTGACCAGTTATAATGGGGACACTGGTGGGCAGACACGGATATACCTGGATAGGGAGCAACCTGTAATGGTGACCAGTTATAATGAGGACACTGGTGGGCAGTCACAGTTATACCTGGATAGGGGAAACCCTGTAGTGGTGACCAGTTATAATGGGGAGACTGGTGGGCCGCCACGGATATACTTGGATAGGGGGCACCCTGTAGTGATGACCAGTTGTAATGGAGAGCACTGGTGGGCAGACACGGATATACCTGGATAGGGGGCACCCTGTAGTGGTGACCAGTTATAATGAGGACACTGGTGGGCATTCACAGATATACCTGGATAGGGGGCACCCTGTAGTGGTGACCAGTTATAATGGGGACACTGGTGGGCAGTCACAGATATACCTGGATAGAGAGCACCCTGTAGTGGTGACCAGCCATAATGGGGAGCACTGGTGGGCAGACACGGATATACCTGGATAGGGGGCACCTGTAATGGTGACCAGTTATAATGGGGACACTGGTGGGCAGACACGGATATAGCGGGATAGGGGGCACCCTGTAATGGTGACCAGTTATAATGGGGACACTGGTGGGCAGACACGGATATACCTGGATAGGGAGCACCATGAAGTGGTGACCGGTTATAATGGGGACACTGGTGGGCAGACACGGATATACCTGGATAGGGAGCACCCTGTAATGGTGACCAGTTATAATGGGGACACTGGTGGGCAGACACGGATATAGCTGGATAGGGGGCACCCTGTAATGGTGACCAGTTATAATGGGGACACAGGTGGGCAGACACGGATATACCTGGATAGGGAGCAACCTGTAGTGGTGACCAGTTATAATGGGGACACTGGTGGGCAGACACTGATATGCCTGGATAGGGGGAACCCTGTAATGGTGACCAGTTATGATGGGGACACTGGTGGGCAGACACTGATATGCCTGGATAGGGGGAACCCTGTAATGGTGACCAGTTATGATGGGGACACTGGTGGACCGCCACGGATATAGCTGGATAGGGGGCACCCTTTTGTGGTGACCAGTTATAATGGGAACACTGGTGGGCCGCCACGGATATAGCTGGATAGGGGGCACCCTGTAGTGGTGACCAGTTATAATGGGGACACTGGTGGGCCGCCACGGATATAGCTGGATAGGGGGCACCCTGTAATGGTGACCAGCCATAATGGGGAGCACTGGTGGGCAGACACGGATATACCGGGATAGGGAGCAACCTGTAGTGGTGACCAGTTATAATGGGGACACTGGTGGGCAGACACGGCTATGCCTGGATAGGGGGCACCCTGTAGTGGTGACCAGTTATAATGGGGACACTGGTGGGCAGACACGGATATGCCTGGATAGGGGGCACCCTGTAATGGTGACCAGTTATAATGGGGAGCACTGGTGGGCAGCCACAGATATACCTGGATAGGGGGAACCCTGTAGTGGTGACCAGTTATAATGGGGACACTGGTGGGCCGCCACAGATATAGCTGGATAGGGGGCCCCCTGTAGTGGTGACCAGTTATAATGGGGACACTGGTGGGCAGACACGGATATAGCTGGATAGGGGGCACCCTGTAATGGTGACCAGCCATAATGGGGAGAGCACTGGTGGGCCGCCACGGATATACCTGGATAGGGGGCACCCTGTAGTGGTGACCTGTTATAATGGGGACACTGGTGGGCAGTCACAGATGTAGCTGGATAGGGGGCACCCTGTAATGGTGACCAGTTATAAGGGGAACACTGGTGGGCCGCCACGGATATACCTGGATAGGGAGCACCTTGTAATGGTGACCAGTTATAATGGGGACACTGGTGGGCAGGCATGGATATAGCTGGATAGGGGGCACCCTGTAATGGTGACCAGTTATAATGGGGACACTGGTGGGCCGCCACGGATAAAGCTGGATAGGGGGCACCCTGTAGTGATGACCAGTTATACTGGGGACACTGGTGGGCAGTCACAGATATACCTAGATAGGGGGCACCCTGTAGTGGTGACCAGTTATAATGGGGACATGGTGGGCAGACACGGATATAGCTGGATAGGGAGCAACCTGTAGTGGTGACCAGTTATAATGGGGACACTGGTGGGCAGACACGGATATACCTGGATAGGGGGCACCCTGTAAAGGTGACCAGTTATAATGAGAACACTGGTGGGCAGACACGGATATACCTGGATAGGGGGCACCTGTAGTGGTGACCAGTTATAATGGGGACACTGGTGGGCAGACACAGATATACCTGGATAGGGAGCACCCTGTAGTGGTGACCAGTTATAATGGGGAGCACTGGTGGGCCGCCACGGATATACCGGGATAGGGAGCACCCTGTAGTGGTGACCAGTTATAATGGGGACACTGGTGGGCAGACACTGATATGCCTGGATAGGGGGAACCCTGTAATGGGGACACTGGTGGACCGCCACGGATAAAGCTGGATAGGGGGCACCCTGTAGTGGTGACCAGTTATAATGGGGACACTGGTGGGCAGTCACAGATATAGCTGGATAGGGGGCAACCTGTAGTGGTGACCAGCCATAATGGGGAGCACTGGTGGGCCGCCACGGATATAGCTGGATAGGGGGCACCCTGTAGTGGTGACCAGTTATAATGGGGACACTGGTGGGCAGACACGGATATGCCTGGATAGGGGGCACCCTGTAGTGGTGACCAGTTATAATAGGGAGCACTGGTGGGCAGCCACAGATATACCTGGATAGGGAGCACCCTGTAATGGTGACGAGTTATAATGGGGACACTGTTGGGCCGCCACGGATATACCTGGGTAGGGGGCACCCTGTAGCGGTGACCAGCCATAATGGGGACACTGGTGGGCAGACACGGATATACCTGGATAGGGGCACCCTGTAGTGGTGACCAGTTATAATGGGGACACTGGTGGGCCGCCACGGATATAGCTGGATAGGGGGCACCCTGTAGTGGTGACCAGTTATAATGGGGACACTGGTGGGCAGACACGGATATACCTGGATAGGGGGAACCCTGTAGTGGTGACCAGTTATAATGGGGACACTGGTGGGCAGACACGGATATACCTGGATAGGGGGAACCCTGTAGTGGTGACCAGTTATAATGAGGACACTGGTGGGCAGACACGGATATACCTGGATAGGGGGAACCCTGTAATGGTGACGAGTTATAATGGGGACACTGTTGGGCCGCCACGGATATACCTGGATAGGGAGCACCCTATAGTGGTGACCAGCCATAATGGGGAGAGCACTGGTGGGCCGTCACGGATATACCGGGATATGGGGCACCCTGTAATTGTGACCAGTTATAATGGGGACACTGGTGGGCAGGCATGGATATAGCTGATAGGGGGCACCCTGTAGTGGTGACCTGTTATAATGGGGACACTGGTGGGCAGTCACAGATTTAGCTGGATAGGGGGCACCCTG
Source organism: Hyla sarda (assembly GCF_029499605.1). Lineage (NCBI taxonomy): Eukaryota > Metazoa > Chordata > Amphibia > Anura > Hylidae > Hyla > Hyla sarda. The sequence continues at coordinate 102,582 of NW_026608521.1, read as the reverse complement.
TAATGGTAACCAGTTATAATGGGGACACTGGTGGGCCGCCACGGATATACCTGGATAGGGAGCACCCTGTAATGGTGACCAGTTATAATGGGGACACTGGTGGGCAGCCACGGATATACCTGGATAGGGGGCACCCTGTAATGGTGACCAGTTATAATGAGAACACTGGTGGGCAGACACGGATATAGCTGGATAGGGGGCACCCTGTAGTGGTGACCAGTTATAATGGGGACACTGGTGGGCCGCCACGGATATACCTGGATAGGGGGCACCCTGTAATGGTGACCAGTTATAATGGGGACACTGGTGGGAAGCCACGGATATACCTGGATAGGGAGCACCCTGTAATGGTGACCAGTTATTATGGGGACACTGGTGGGCCGCCACGGATATACCTGGATAGGGGGCACCCCGTAGTGGTGACCAGTTATAATGGGGAGCACTGGTGGGCCGCCACGGATATACCTGGATAGGGAGCACCCTGTAGTGACCAGTTATAATGGGGACACTGGTGGGCAGTCACAGATATACCTGGATAGGGGGAACCCTGTAGTGGTGACCAGTTATAATGAGGACACTGGTGGGCAGACACGGATGTAGCTGGATAGGGGAAACCCTGTAGTGGTGACCAGTTATAATGGGGACACTGGTGGGCAGTCACAGATATACCTGGATAGGGGAAACCCTGTAATGGTGACCAGTTATAATGAGGACACTGGTGGGCAGACACGGATATAGCTGGATAGGGGGAACCCTGTAGTGGTGACCAGTTATAATGGGGACACTGGTGGGCAGACACAGATGTAGCTGGATAGGGGGAACCCTGTAATGGTGACCAGTTATAATGGAGAGCACTGGTGGGCAGACACGGATATAGCTGGATAGGGGGAACCCTGTAGTGGTGACCAGTTATAATGGGGACACTGGTGGGCAGACACGGATATACCTGGATAGGGAGCAACCTGTAATGGTGACCAGTTATAATGAGGACACTGGTGGGCAGTCACAGTTATACCTGGATAGGGGAAACCCTGTAGTGGTGACCAGTTATAATGGGGAGACTGGTGGGCCGCCACGGATATACTTGGATAGGGGGCACCCTGTAGTGACGACCAGTTGTAATGGAGAGCACTGGTGGGCAGACACGGATATACCTGGATAGGGGGCACCCTGTAGTGGTGACCAGTTATAATGGGGACACTGGTGGGCATTCACAGATATACCTGGATAGGGGGCACCCTGTAGTGGTGACCAGTTATAATGGGGACACTGGTGGGCCGCCACGGATATACCTGGATAGGGAGCACCCTGTAGTGGTGACCAGCCATAATGGGGACACTGGTGGGCAGACACGGATATAGCTGGATAGGGGGCACCCTGTAATGGTGACCAGTTATAATGGGGACACTGGTGGGCAGACACGGATATAGCTGGATAGGGAGCACCCTGTAGTGGTGACCAGCTATAATGGGGACACTGGTGGGCAGACACGGATATAGCTGGATAGGGGGCACCCTGTAATGGTGACCAGTTATAATGGGGACACTGGTGGGCCGCCACGGATATACCTGGATAGGGAGCACCCTGTAGTGGTGACCAGTTATAATGGGGACACTGGTGGGCCGCCACGGATATACCTGGATAGGGAGCACCCTGTAATGGTGACCAGTTATAATGAGGACACTGGTGGGCAGACACGGATATACCTGGATAGGGGGCACCCTGTAATGGTGACGAGTTATAATGGGGACACTGGTGGGCAGGCATGGATATAGCTGGATAGGGGGCACCCTGTAATGGTGACGAGTTATAATGGGGACACTGGTGGGCAGACACGGATATACCGGGATAGGGAGCAACCTGTAGTGGTGACCAGTTATTATGGTGACACTGGTGGACCGCCACGGATATACCTGGATAGGGAGCACCCTGTAGTGGTGACCAGTTATAATGGGGACACTGGTGGGCAGTCACAGATGTAGCTGGATAGGGGGCACCCTGTAATGGTGACCAGTTATAATGGGGACACTGGTGGGCCGCCACGGATATACCTGGATAGGGAGCACCCTGTAATGGTGACCAGTTATTATGGGGACACTGGTGGGCCGCCACGGATATAAATGGATAGGGACCATCCTGTAGTGGTGACCAGTTATGGGGACACTGGTGGGCAGACACGGATATACCTGGATAGGGAGCACCCTGTAGTGGTGACCAGTTATAATGGGGACACTGGTGGGCCGCCACGGATATACCTGGATAGGGAGCACCCTGTAGTGACCAGTTATAATGGGGACACTGGTGGGCAGTCACAGATATACCTGGATAGGGGGAACCCTGTAGTGGTGACCAGTTATAATGAGGACACTGGTGGGCAGACACGGATGTAGCTGGATAGGGGAAACCCTGTAATGGTGACCAGTTATAATGAGGACACTGGTGGGCAGACACGGATATAGCTGGATAGGGGGAACCCTGTAGTGGTGACCAGTTATAATGGGGACACTGGTGGGCAGACACAGATGTAGCTGGATAGGGGGAACCCTGTAATGGTGACCAGTTATAATGGGGACACTGGTGGGCCACCACGGATATACCTGGATAGGGAGCACCCTGTAATGGTGACCAGTTATAATGGAGAGCACTGGTGGGCAGACACGGATATAGCTGGATAGGGGGAACCCTGTAGTGGTGATCAGTTATAATGGGGACACTGGTGGGCAGACACGGATATACCTGGATAGGGAGCAACCTGTAATGGTGACCAGTTATAATGAGGACACTGGTGGGCAGTCACAGTTATACCTGGATAGGGGAAACCCTGTAGTGGTGACCAGTTATAATGGGGAGACTGGTGGGCCGCCACGGATATACTTGGATAGGGGGCACCCTGTAGTGATGACCAGTTGTAATGGAGAGCACTGGTGGGCAGACACGGATATACCTGGATAGGGGGCACCCTGTAGTGGTGACCAGTTATAATGGGGACACTGGTGGGCATTCACAGATATACCTGGATAGGGGGCACCCTGTAGTGGTGACCAGTTATAATGGGGACACTGGTGGGCAGTCACAGATATACCTGGATAGAGAGCACCCTGTAGTGGTGACCAGCCATAATGGGGAGCACTGGTGGGCAGACACGGATATACCTGGATAGGGGGCACCTGTAATGGTGACCAGTTATAATGGGGACACTGGTGGGCAGACACGGATATACCGGGATAGGGGGCACCCTGTAATGGTGACCAGTTATAATGGGGACACGGATATACCTGGATAGGGAGCACCATGTAGTGGTGACCGGTTATAATGGGGACACTGGTGGGCAGACACGGATATACCTGGATAGGGAGCACCCTGTAATGGTGACCAGTTATAATGGGGACACCGGTGGGCAGACACGGATATAGCTGGATAGGGGGCACCCTGTAATGGTGACCAGTTATAATGGGGACACAGGTGGGCAGACACGGATATACTTGGATAGGGTGCAGCCTGTAGTGGTGACCAGCCATAATGGGGAGCACTGGTGGGCAGACACTGATATGCCTGGATAGGGGGAACCCTGTAATGGTGACCAGTTATGATGGGGACACTGGTGGACCGCCACGGATATAGCTGGATAGGGGGCACCCTTTTGTGGTGACCAGTTATAATGGGAACACTGGTGGGCCGCCACGGATATAGCTGGATAGGGGGCACCCTGTAGTGGTGACCAGTTATAATGGGGACACTGGTGGGCCGCCACGGATATAGCTGGATAGGGGGCACCCTGTAATGGTGACCAGCCATAATGGGGAGCACTGGTGGGCAGACACGGATATACCGGGATAGGGAGCAACCTGTAGTGGTGACCAGTTATAATGGGGACACTGGTGGGCAGACACGGCTATGCCTGGATAGGGGGCACCCTGTAATGGTGACCAGTTATAATGGGGAGCACTGGTGGGCAGCCACAGATATACCTGGATAGGGGGAACCCTGTAGTGGTGACCAGTTATAATGGGGACACTGGTGGGCCGCCACAGATATAGCTGGATAGGGGGCCCCCTGTAGTGGTGACCAGTTATAATGGGGACACTGGTGGGCAGACACGGCTATGCCTGGATAGGGGGCACCCTGTAGTGGTGACCAGTTATAATGGGGACACTGGTGGGCAGACACGGCTATGCCTGGATAGGGGGCACCCTGTAATGGTGACCAGTTATAATGGGGAGCACTGGTGGGCAGCCACAGATATACCTGGATAGGGGGAACCCTGTAGTGGTGACCAGTTATAATGGGGACACTGGTGGGCCGCCACAGATATAGCTGGATAGGGGGCCCCCTGTAGTGGTGACCAGTTATAATGGGGACACTGGTGGGCAGACACGGATATAGCTGGATAGGGGGCACCCTGTAATGGTGACCAGTTATAATGGGGACACTGGTGGGCAGACACGGTTATACCTGGATAGGTAGCACCCTGTAGTGGTGACCAGTTATAATGGGGACACTGGTGGGCAGTCACAGATGTAGCTGGATAGGGGGCACCCTGTAATGGTGACCAGTTATAATGAGGACACTGGTGGGCAGACACGGATATACCTGGATAGGGGGAACCCTGTAATGGTGACCAGTTATAATGGGGAGCACTGGTGGGCCGCCACGGATATACCTGGATAGGGAGCACCCTATAGTGGTGACCAGCCATAATGGGGAGAGCACTGGTGGGCCGCCACGGATATACCTGGATAGGGGGCACCCTGTAGTGGTGACCTGTTATAATGGGGACACTGGTGGGCAGTCACAGATGTAGCTGGATAGGGGGCACCCTGTAATGGTGACCAGTTATAAGGGGAACACTGGTGGGCCGCCACGGATATACCTGGATAGGGAGCACCTTGTAATGGTGACCAGTTATAATGGGGACACTGGTGGGCAGGCATGGATATAGCTGGATAGGGAGCACCCTGTAGTGATGACCAGTTATACTGGGGACACTGGTGGGCAGTCACAGATATACCTAGATAGGGGGCACCCTGTAGTGGTGACCAGTTATAATGGGGACATGGTGGGCAGACACGGATATAGCTGGATAGGGAGCAACCTGTAGTGGTGACCAGTTATAATGGGGACACTGGTGGGCAGACACGGATATACCTGGATAGGGGGCACCCTGTAAAGGTGACCAGTTATAATGAGAACACTGGTGGGCAGACACGGATATACCTGGATAGGGGGCACCTGTAGTGGTGACCAGTTATAATGGGGACACTGGTGGGCAGACACAGATATACCTGGATAGGGAGCACCCTGTAGTGGTGACCAGTTATAATGGGGAGCACTGGTGGGCCGCCACGGATATACCGGGATAGGGAGCACCCTGTAGTGGTGACCAGTTATAATGGGGACACTGGTGGGCAGACACTGATATGCCTGGATAGGGGGAACCCTGTAATGGGGACACTGGTGGACCGCCACGGATAAAGCTGGATAGGGGGCACCCTGTAGTGGTGACCAGTTATAATGGGGACACTGGTGGGCAGTCACAGATATAGCTGGATAGGGGGCAACCTGTAGTGGTGACCAGCCATAATGGGGAGCACTGGTGGGCCGCCACGGATATAGCTGGATAGGGGGCACCCTGTAGTGGTGACCAGTTATAATGGGGACACTGGTGGGCAGACACGGATATGCCTGGATAGGGGGCACCCTGTAGTGGTGACCAGTTATAATAGGGAGCACTGGTGGGCAGCCACAGATATACCTGGATAGGGAGCACCCTGTAATGGTGACGAGTTATAATGGGGACACTGTTGGGCCGCCACGGATATACCTGGGTAGGGGGCACCCTGTAGCGGTGACCAGCCATAATGGGGACACTGGTGGGCAGACACGGATATACCTGGATAGGGGCACCCTGTAGTGGTGACCAGTTATAATGGGGACACTGGTGGGCCGCCACGGATATAGCTGGATAGGGGGCACCCTGTAGTGGTGACCAGTTATAATGGGGACACTGGTGGGCAGACACGGATATACCTGGATAGGGGGAACCCTGTAGTGGTGACCAGTTATAATGGGGACACTGGTGGGCAGACACGGATATACCTGGATAGGGGGAACCCTGTAGTGGTGACCAGTTATAATGAGGACACTGGTGGGCAGACACGGATATACCTGGATAGGGGGAACCCTGTAATGGTGACGAGTTATAATGGGGACACTGTTGGGCCGCCACGGATATACCTGGATAGGGAGCACCCTATAGTGGTGACCAGCCATAATGGGGAGAGCACTGGTGGGCCGTCACGGATATACCGGGATATGGGGCACCCTGTAATTGTGACCAGTTATAATGGGGACACTGGTGGGCAGGCATGGATATAGCTGATAGGGGGCACCCTGTAGTGGTGACCTGTTATAATGGGGACACTGGTGGGCAGTCACAGATTTAGCTGGATAGGGGGCACCCTGTAATGGTAACCAGTTATAATGGGGACACTGGTGGGCCCCCACGGATATACCTGGATAGGGAGCACCCTGTAATGGTGACCAGTTATAATGGGACACTGGTGGGCAGCCACGGATATACCTGGATAGGGGGCACCCTGTAATGGTGACCAGTTATAATGAGAACACTGGTGGGCAGACACGGATATAGCTGGATAGGGGGCACCCTGTAGTGGTGACCAGTTATAATGGGGACACTGGTGGGCAGACAGGGATATAGCTGGATAGGGAGCAACCTGTAGTGGTGACCAGTTATAATGGGGACACTGGTGGGCAGACACGGATATACCTGGATAGGGGGCACCCTGTAATGGTGACCAGTTATAATGAGAACACTGGTGGGCAGACACGGATATAGCTGGATAGGGAGCACCCTGTAGTGGTGACCAGTTATACTGGGGACACTGGTGGGCAGACACGGATATAGCTGGATAGGGAGCACCCTGTAGTGGTGACCAGTTATAATGGGGACACTGGTGGGCAGTCACAGATGTTGCTGGATAGGGGGCACCCTGTAGTGGTGACCAGTTATACTGGGGACACTGGTGGGCAGACACGGATATAGCTGGATAGGGAGCAACCTGTAGTGGTGACCAGTTATAATGGGGACACTGGTGGGCAGACACGGATATACCTGGATAGGGGGCACCCTGTAGTGGTGACCAGTTATAATGGGGACACTGGTGGGCAGTCACAGATTTAGCTGGATAGGGGGCACCCTGTAGTGGTGACCAGTTATAATGGAGAGCACTGGTGGGCAGACACAGATATACCTGGATATGGGGCACCCTGTAATGGTGACCAGTTATAATGAGGACACTGGTGGGCAGACACGGATATACCTGGATAGGGGGCACCCTGTACTGGTGACCGGTGGTAATAGAGCGCAATGGTCTCTGTGACTGGAGAAGAGTCAATAATATATATATACATACATAAAATAGGACCGAGCAGTCAGCCATGATGTTGAGCACAATGGTCTATGGTCACAATCTGGTTGTACCCATGGACTAGTCTTGTGTTACAGAAGCCATTGCATCCACACTATGGCCAACTGGTCACCAGTACAGAACATCCCTATCCAGTTATATCTGTGGATGTTTTTCCTGTCACAGTCAGCCATAATGGGAGCACTAGTGGGCAACCAGAGATATAACTGGATAGTGACATGGGATAGGTATAAGGCTATCCTTCATATAAGATAGACATAAGTATAAGGCTATCCTTTATATAAGATAGACATAGGTATAAGGCTATCCTTCATATAAGATAGGGATAGGTATAAGGCTCTCCTTCATATAAGATAGGGATAGGTATAAGACTATCCTTCATATAAGATAGGGATAGGTATAAGGCTATCCTTCATATAAGATAGAGATAGGTATAAGGCTATCCTTCATATAAGATAGAGATAGGTATAAGGCTATCCTTCATATAAGATAGAGATAGGTATAAGGCTATCCTTCATATAAGATAGAGATAGGTATAAGGCTATCCCTTCATATAAGATAGGGATAGGCAGAAGGCTATCCTTCATATAAGATAGGGATAGGCATAAGGCTATCCTTCATATAAGACAGGGATAGGTATAAGGTTATCCTTCATATAAGATAGAGATAGGTATAAGGTTATCCTTCATATAAGATAGGGATAGGTAGAAGACTATCCTTCATATAAGATAGGGATAGGTATAAGGCTATCCTTCATATAAGATAATGATAAACATAAGGCTATCCTTCATATAAGATAGGGCCAGGGACTATTGATAGGATTTAGAGTATTGGACAGACTAGATGGGCCAAATGGTTCTTATCTACACATTCTATGTTTCTATGCTCTGTAGTGGTGACCAGTCAGCCATATAATGGGGAGCACAATGGTCTCTGTGACAGGAGGGGAGTCTATTGATCTAACTGGATAGGGGGCGCTCTACGGTAGTGACTAGTGAGCCATATAATGGGGAGCACAATGGTGTTGGTGGCAGGAGAAGAGTCTATTGATCTAACTGGATAGGGGGCGCTCTACGGTAGTGACTAGTGAGCCATATAATGGGAGCACAATGGTGTTGGTGGCAGGAGAGGAGTCTATTGATCTAACTGGATAGGGGGCGCTCTACGGTAGTGACTAGTGAGCCATATAATGGGAGCACAATGGTGTTGGTGGCAGGAGAGGAGTCTATTGATCTAACTGGATAGGGGGCGCTCTACGGCAGTGACTAGTGAGCCATATAATGGGAGCACAATGGTGTTGGTGACAGGAGAGGAGTCTATTGATCTAACTGGATAGGGGGCGCTCTACGGTAGTGACTAGTGAGCCATATAATGGGGAGCACAACAGCCTCCATGACAGAAGAGTCCATAGGTATAACTGGATAGGGGGCGCTCTGTAGTGGTGACCACCAATACTGTGGCGCACAATTGTGACAGGAGAAGTGCCCCCTAATGCCACCAGTGATCTCATGCACCACAGACAGCCAAGTCTGAGACTCCCCCAGTCTATATACAAATTAATGGAACCCCCACCCCTCCCCACAGTACATACAGAACTATGAGATTTGTGCTACATCTGTGGGTTGATGGCAACACAAAATGTTGGAGAAAAACACAAACCAGGGTGCAGCCCCCAGCAGGAGTGGGGACGCCCTAAGAGGAGCCCAATATAAGAACAGGTGAGGTGCTCGACCACCGCACAGGGAACACGGGGTATCAGCCACCAATAGGACAATTCACAATAACCCAAGTCAAAATGTATTAAAGATCAGATGACGCCACATGTAGAGCAATGACAGATGGGGGCGGAGCCCGGTCACGTGCCTGTGCGCCAAAATACTTACGATATTTTACCAAATGGAGCAAACGCAGATTTTATGTCTTCTGTGGTGATTTCTGGGCTCAGATCTCCAACAAACACATGAAAGTGATCTGTAAAGAAAGGGCTTGATGTTAGCGGGCGGCAGACACAGCCACTTCACCGAGGCGTCCGGGACATTGTGGGGTCTACACAGGACGGGGGCTACGTGACACGCACAGTGCTAAGGGCCCCGCAGAAATGTAACACAGAGAAGAGCTGAGAATAAATGAGAGAGAATACCAAGAGAGGAGCCTAAACAGCACAGGGACGGGAAAAAGCCTCCTAACCCTTTCTCTGCTGGAGGGGCCTGCAACAAAAAGGGATTAATAGCAGCATCATACAGTCACATGACAGACAAGATAGTGGAGGAGAGAGCGCCACCGCCAGGAGCCTCTACTTACTGGACGTGTCCTTCTTCTGACTGCTCGGAGTCGTGGCCCAATTTACTTTCACTTCCTGCAAGAACAAGAGATTTATCAGTAAATGTCAGATATGGCGCAAAGCTTTAAAGAATGGGGGAGATTGATCAAAACTTGTCCAGAGGAAAAGATGCAGAGTTGCCCATAGCAACCAATCGGATCGCTTCTTTCATTTTCAGAGGCCTTTTCAGAAGTGATCTGATTGGTTGCTATGGGCAACTCACCAACTTTTTCTTTAGACAGGTTTTAATAAATCTCCCCCAATGAGATGAGAATGGTGCAAGATCATGTGACCTAGGAGAAGGGGCCGTAAAAACAACCCTGCACAGGAAAGATCATGTGACCTGGGAGAAGGACCCTATAAACAGCCCTACACAGGAAAGATCATGTGACCTGGGAGTAGGGGCTCTATGAATGGCCCTGCACACTAAATATCATGTGACCTGGGAGTAGGGGCTCTATGAATGGCCCTGCACACTACAGATCATGTGACCTGGGAGTAGGCGCTCTATGAATGGCCCTGCACACTAAACATCATGTGACCTGGGAGTAGGGGCTCTATGAATGGCCCTGCACACTAAATATCATGTGACCTGGGAGTAGGGGCTCTATGAATGGCCCTGCACACTAAACATCATGTGACCTGGAGAAGGCGCTCACTTTCATGACCTTTAGATTGTCAATAATATAGACTGCAGCAAAAAACACCACTGAGATCGCCGTGGGGAGAAGACCGGTATTTGCTCATTCGTCAGCTGATCGCTGTCCCCATTACACAGGGTGATAATCGCCTCGTGTCTTAGGGCCCCCATACTGGTATCACAAGAATACGATGTACAACCAGTATAATACATCTCACTATGTCCTTCTATAGATCACCCCTTCATACACCTACATGTGGATCCTACGACTGAGAACAGAGACCAAGAATAGCAATGTGAAAAATAGTGATCAGAGGACGGAGGAGGAGGAATAAAGGTCCTCTCCTTCATACACCTACAAGAAGTGATCGGAGGAATACAGGTCATCTCCTTCATACACCTACAAGAAGTGATCGGAGGAATACAGGTCATCTCCTTCATACACCTACAAGAAGTGATCGGAGGAATACAGGTCCTCTCCTTCATACACCTACAAGAAGTGATCGGAGGAATACAGGTCCTCTCCTTCATACACCTACAAGAAGTGATCGGAGGAATACAGGTCCTCTCCTTCATACACCTACAAGAAGTGATCGGAGGAATACAGGTCATCTCCTTCATACACCTACAAGAAGTGATCGGAGGAATACAGGTCATCTCCTTCATACACCTATAAGTAGTGATCGGAGGAATAAAGGTCATCTCCTTCATACACCTATAAGTAGTGATCGGAGGAATACAGGTCATCTCCTTCATACACCTATAAGTAGTGATCGGAGGAATACAGGTCATCTCCTTCATACACCTACAAGAAGTGATCGGAGGAATACAGGTCATCTCCTTCATACACCTATAAGTAGTGATCGGAGGAATAAAGGTCATCTCCTTCATACACCTATAAGTAGTGATCGGAGGAATAAAGGTCATCTCCTTCATACACCTATAAGTAGTGATCGGAGGAATACAGGTCATCTCCTTCATACACCTACAAGAAGTGATCGGAGGAATACAGGTCATCTCCTTCATACACCTACAAGAAGTGATCGGAGGAATAGAGGTCATCTCCTTCATACACTTACAAGAAGTGATCGGAGGAATACAGGTCATCTCCTTCATACACCTACAAGAAGTGATCGGGGATGGTGGAGGAGGAGGAATACACCTACAAGAAGTGATCGGAGAATGGTGGAGGAGGAATACAGGTCATCTCCTTCATACACCTACAAGTAGTGATCGGAGAATGGTGGAGGAGGAATACAGGTCATCTCCTTCATACACCTACAAGAAGTGATCGGAGAATGGTGGAGGAGGAATACAGGTCATCTCCTTCATACACCTACAAGAAGTGATAGGAGGAATAAAGGTCATCTTCTTCATACACCTACAAGAAGTGATTGGAGGACGGTGGAGGAGGAATACAGGTCAGCTCCTTCATACACCTACAAGTAGTGATCGGGGATGGTGGAGGAGGAGGAATACACCTACAAGAAGTGATCGGAGAATGGTGGAGGAGGAATACAGGTCATCTCCTTCATACACCTACAAGAAGTGATAGGAGGAATAAAGGTCATCTTCTTCATACACCTACAAGAAGTGATTGGAGGAGGAATACAGGTCAGCTCCTTCATACACCTACAAGTAGTGATCGGGGATGGTGGAGGAGGAATACAGGTCAGCTCCTTCATACACCTACAAGTAGTGATCGGGGATGGTGGAGGAGGAATACAGGTCATCTCCTTCATACACCTATAAGTAGTGATCGGAGGAATACAGGTCATCTCCTTCATACACCTATAAGTAGTGATCGGAGGAATACAGGTCAGCTCCTTCATACACCTACAAGAAGTGATCGGAGGACGGTGGAGGAGGAATAAAGGTCATCTCCTTCATACACCTACAAGAAGTGATCGGAGGAATAAAGGTCCTCTCCTTCATAGACCTACAAGAAGTGATCGGAGGAATAAAGGTCCTCTCCTTCATACACCTACAAGAAGTGATCGGAGGAATAGAGGTCATCTCCTTCATAGACCTACAAGAAGTGATCGGAGGAATACAGGTCATCTCCTTCATACACCTATAAGTAGTGATCGGAGGAATAAAGGTCATCTCCTTCATACACCTACAAGAAGTGATCGGAGGAATACAGGTCATCTCCTTCATAGACCTACAAGAAGTGATCGGAGGAATACAGGTCCTCTCCTTCATATACCTACAAGAAGTGATCGGAGGAATACAGGTCCTCTCCTTCATACACTTACAAGAAGTGATCGGAGGAATACAGGTCATCTCCTTCATACACCTACAAGAAGTGATCGGGGATGGTGGAGGAGGAGGAATACACCTACAAGAAGTGATCGGAGAATGGTGGAGGAGGAATACAGGTCATCTCCTTCATACACCTACAAGAAGTGATCGGAGGAATAGAGGTCATCTCCTTCATAGACCTACAAGAAGTGATCGGAGGAATACAGGTCATCTCCTTCATACACCTACAAGAAGTGATCGGAGAAATACAGGTCCTCTCCTTCATACACCTACAATAAGTGATTGGAGGAATACAGGTTCTCTCCTTCATACACCTACAAGAAGTGATCGGAGGAATAGAGGTCATCTCCTTCATAGACCTACAAGAAGTGATCGGAGGAATACAGGTCATCTCCTTCATACACCTACAAGAAGTGATCGGAGAAATACAGGTCCTCTCCTTCATACACCTACAATAAGTGATTGGAGGAATACAGGTTCTCTCCTTCATACACCTACAATAAGTGATCGGAGGAATACAGGTCATCTCCTTCATACACCTACAAGAAGTGATCGGAGAATGGTGGAGGAGGAATACAGGTCATCTCCTTCATACACCTATAAGTAGTGATCGGAGGAATAAAGGTCATCTCCTTCATACACCTATAAGTAGTGATCGGAGGAATAAAGGTCATCTCCTTCATACACCTATAAGTAGTGATCGGAGGAATACAGGTCATCTCCTTCATACACCTACAAGAAGTGATCGGAGAAATACAGGTCCTCTCCTTCATACACCTACAATAAGTGATTGGAGGAATACAGGTTCTCTCCTTCATACACCCACAATAAGTGATCGGAGGAATACAGGTCCTCTCCTTCATACACCTACAATAAGTGATCGGAGGAATACAGGTCATCTCCTTCATACACCTACAAGAAGTGATCGGAGGAATACAGGTCATCTCCTTCATACACCTACAAGAAGTGATCAGAGGAATACAGGTCATCTCCTTCATACACCTACAAGATGTGATCGGAGGAGTACAGGTCATCTCCTTCATACACCTACAAGAAGTGATCGGAGGAATACAGGTCATTTCCTTCATACACCTACAAGTAGTGATCGGGGATGGTGGAGGAGGAGGAGGAATACACCTACAAGAAGTGATCGGAGGAATAAAAGTCATCTCCTTCATACACCTACAAGAATTGATTGGAGGACGGTGGAGGAGGAATAAAAGTCATCTCCTTCATACACCTACAAGTAGTGATCGGGGATGGTGGAGGAGGAATACAGGTCAGCTCCTTCATACACCTACAAGTAGTGATCGGGGATGGTGGAGGAGGAATACAGGTCAGCTCCTTCATACACCTACAAGTAGTGATCGGGGATGGTGGAGGAGGAATACAGGTCAGCTCCTTCATACACCTACAAGTAGTGATCGGGGATGGTGGAGGAGGAATACAGGTCAGCTCCTTCATACACCTACAAGTAGTGATCGGGGATGGTGGAGGAGGAATACAGGTCAGCTCCTTCATACACCTACAAGTAGTGATCGGGGATGGTGGAGGAGGAATACAGGTCAGCTCCTTCATACACCTACAAGTAGTGATCGGGGATGGTGGAGGAGGAATACAGGTCAGCTCCTTCATACACCTACAAGTAGTGATCGGGGATGGTGGAGGAGGAATACAGGTCAGCTCCTTCATACACCTACAAGTAGTGATCGGGGATGGTGGAGGAGGAATACAGGTCAGCTCCTTCATACACCTACAAGTAGTGATCGGGGATGGTGGAGGAGGAATACAGGTCAGCTCCTTCATACACCTACAAGTAGTGATCGGGGATGGTGGAGGAGGAATACAGGTCAGCTCCTTCATACACCTACAAGTAGTGATCGGGGATGGTGGAGGAGGAATACAGGTCAGCTCCTTCATACACCTACAAGTAGTGATCGGGGATGGTGGAGGAGGAATACAGGTCAGCTCCTTCATACACCTACAAGTAGTGATCGGGGATGGTGGAGGAGGAATACAGGTCAGCTCCTTCATACACCTACAAGTAGTGATCGGGGATGGTGGAGGAGGAATACAGGTCAGCTCCTTCATACACCTACAAGTAGTGATCGGGGATGGTGGAGGAGGAATACAGGTCAGCTCCTTCATACACCTACAAGTAGTGATCGGGGATGGTGGAGGAGGAATACAGGTCAGCTCCTTCATATAACTACAAGTAGTGATCGGGGATGGTGGAGGAGGAATACAGGTCAGCTCCTTCATATAACTACAAAAAGTAAGTAAGGCCTGGCTTCTTACCTTTCCCAGAATCTTTCGCCCGTTCATAGCGGCTAATGCGGCTGCTGCATCTCTATGTTCAAAAAACTCCACAAAGCAGTAGGGGTCATTGCTGGCGTTTGGTATGACAGAGAATCCGACAGATGCAGCGACTCTCCGACTGTCCGTTTGCTGTTGATGAAGAATAAAGAGTCACTTGTTATATACTTGATGTAGTGCTCCTCACAACTATCCTATCACCTCAGACATCACTGCTTCCCGATGAGAGTCACACAACAGAATTTCATGAAAGTATCATATGGTACACGATTCTAGGAACAGTCACATGTAAAGCCTCACGTATGAACCATGTTCTATATGATATGGATCCTAGTCCCAGAACATGGCGGTAACACATCACAGCACATGTAAGTGAATGGCGTCCGTCATGACCCGATGCATCTGACCCGTTTCAGGGTCTGATCAGCTCAAAAAAAAAAAAAAAAAGAAGCCGATCATACCCTTCACAGGTCTGATGCAAACGGCAGTGTGAACCTAGCCTGAGCTGTTCAAGGGGGGGGGAGGGAGCTCAGCCAATGACATGCCAAGGCAGGACATAGCTGCAGCTCAGCCAATCACGGGCCAAGGTGGGATATAGCTGTCGCTCAGCCAATCACAGGGTAAGGCAGGACAGAGCTGCAGCTAGAAGATCACATTCGGCAGAATGAAGTAGACACCGCAGGAGATGAGTAGTTTTTTTTTTTGGGTTGGTTTGCTTTCTTTTAGATCTGACCCACTGGGCATGGTCCATGACAATACACCCCCTGCCTCCCCCACCTTATCTTTTACCACTCATGTACCTGAAGGCCGCTGTTGCTATATGTCCCGTGCTGCAGTGTGATCCTCCCTTCCTTTAGCTTGTCAGCTCGGTGCTAAGTGTAACTCCTTCCTTGCTGTGCTGCTGCTGTTTCTTTCCTTTCTGCTCTCATAGCACCCTGCACATCAGTAATGCCCTTCACATCCCATCTATAGTAGTTTACTGTGTAAATCATCCTCTGGCACAGTGCTAACCTGTCCAGTCCAGTTCACTTTCTCCAGCATCACATGTTATAGCAGAGAGGAGTGTGTGCAGTGCTGTTACTGGCCAGAGAAGCTAGGGAAAGAAAGTTCTATCTACTACAACACATGGCCCCGCTCTAGTCCCACTTTTTAAACCATCTCCCCCCCCCCCCCCCCGCTTGCCCACCCAAAGAATAACTAAACTACCTGGGATAGACCAGGAGATTACAGCTTGTGTCACCACTTATATGGATGCCATAACGTGACCATAACAAAGGGCATTAGGGTATCAAAACAAAGCAGGGAAGTATGTAGATGATCATGAGGAGACTGCTAAGAGGCGATATCTACAGAACAGGAGGAGTCAGTCTATAGTGAATGGTATATACTGTCCGATCTATATATACAGTCATGGCCGTAAATGTTGCCCCCCGGAAATGTTTCTATATAATGAAGTATTTCTCACAGGAAAGGATTGCAGGAACACAGGTTTTGCTATACACATGTTTATTCCCTTTGTGTGTATATATATATAGATCTCCTCTCCTCTGTATATATATATATATATATATATATATATATATATATATATATATAGAGAGATCTCCTCTCCTCTGTATATATATATATATATTGCAGTAACACAGGTTTTGCTATACACATGTTTATTCCCTTTGTGTGTATTGGAACTAAACCAAAAAAGGAGGGAAAAAAAGCAAATTGGGCCTAATGTCACCAAACTCCAAAAATGGGCTGGACACAATTACTGGCCCCCTTAACTTTGTCATACTTATCATAGGCCCCAAATATCAATCACTATGTTTAATAGAACATGGCAATATGTCCTCCATGTTGTCTCCATTCTCAGAAGACCCAAAATAGGGCTAAAGTGTAGTTCATTGAAAGGGCACAGACCTTGCCTGAATGTTTGGAAATGTGTATCTCTTCTAAGGGACATGTAAAGAAACTAAGGGTCAAAGACAATAGTTTATTGACAGTGCTCTACCTTGAATAATGACGGAAATCTTAAAAAGCAAATGCTCAAGGTATTCACCTCTTAAAAGTGTTCGCTAAAATCTGAACACAATAGCTCTTGTATTTATTGAGCTAAGTGATACTGGGGTCTGTAAACAGACATGTCCCTGAGAGGGTTTACTATAAGCAGTTATAGACAGCCAAAGGTGAACAAAAAGTTAACATGTAACGTCTTCATAAAAACAGCTCTCATAATATGATGTTTGTAGCAGGAATATGCTATCTTGCCCTATTATACAATATGGAGATATATATATAGATAGATAGAGATAGAGATATATATATATATATATATATATATATATATATATATATATATATATATCTCTATCAGATAGGGGCATTATAACAATTAGCATTATTATTGTGTAGACAGCTATATACTGTATTCAGGTGTATAAATAATGTGTGAGATGTCAAATCATGTAATTGGTGTTGCCTGATTGATTAATTCATAAATATTATTAATCTCAGGAATAATATATCATATTAGGAAAAAATAGTAGCCATAATACCTGGTATAGATATATTTATCCCTTATGGTGAATTTAATCATACAGAATATACCGGCTATAATTAATGATTAGCTGCGATGTTATGTCACTACCCTGATCTCCATACACACCCACAAGTCATCATTGGATGATCTGATATTTGTGGGGGTGGATCTTTTAGACAAGAGACAAGCTAAAAGCGGGTGTAAGGAGGACAGGGGGGACACACAGAAAACACACAGAAGGACAGAGGCACCCCATTCCTCATCACAGAAGATTCTAGAGGCTACCTGAAGGGGCGGAGCCATGAAGAGTCAGGGAGAGAATTTAAATCCATAGTCACTCTTCCCTGCTAACCAGTTATGACTCCAGGCGTTCCCATGGACTCCAGGCAGCCATCTTTCTTTTATCCAGAAGTGATCTCTGTAAGATACACTGGTTTCTTGTTTGATTAAGTTACCTCATTTTAATGTGGACAGTTATGTCATGTTCATGAGCAGACCGCCTTATTATATATCCTCAATTGTGAGATGGTAACAGTAGTGTATAAGCCACACCCCCTTCTACTGCAGATGAACGGGGCGCCTTATGGGGATCAATGTGATGATCATATTGCATAGTCTTATATAGTAAAGTTGATGAATCCACTGTAAACCAGTCCTCAAGGTATATTTAAAGATATATTAAAAGACAAAGTTTAATAGAAAAGAGATAAAAAAAGGGATGATCCTGATATAAAAATGAATTTAATATTTATTAAAATAATCACAAAATTGTTGATTTATCACTGATATTTGCTGTCCCCGCAGGGCCCTAACATGGGACATAGAAGTCAGCGAAAATATAAGAAAAATTTACATCATCCAAATTAAATTTTATGACAGACAGGAGGCTCATATCAGAATGCAATATCCTTCTTTATTAAACTCAATAGCAGAAAGAAATGCAATGCAACTAAACATATAGAAGAAAAAAGGATGCAGGTCCTTCCACCAATCACATTCCATGCCCACTCTATATAAGCTGCCTTCGGACCCGCCTCCTCCTCTTTCTTTCTGCTCAATAGCTGGATTCAACAGATAAGTATTTTGCTCTTATACACTGTGGGGAGCTTAGTTGTGGGATACTTTAGATACAAACTGCTTGCTATCAACTGGGGTCTATTTTCACCCCGGTATTTCCTCTGAGGGTGCTAGGTACCCTTCAGGGCTTATTTCTTGGTGTGGAAGCCGGTGTAGATACTGCATACACCGGCCTCCTTGTCTGTTTTCTATATTACATTTAAGTGTATATATACACTGTTCTCTATACCCTTTCCTTGAGTCCCTTTATCTATATTTGGGGGGGCTTTTGTCTTACCCTGTGCGCCGCCGGCTGGCTGGCCGCCATTCCGGTGAAGTCAATAGTTGTCCTCTGGGATCGCGCTCCGCCCTCCTTCATTGCTGCACGCTCTTCCGGAGGTCTTGCAAGACTCGCGTCAGGACGTGCGACCGCATACTCTGCGGCTGCTGCGTTCGCCCTCTTTATCCTCCGGAGCTAGTGATTGCTGGCACCGGTGGAGTGATAGGGGCGGGGTCTTCCCCTTTCAGTGTTCCTGTATTACTACATTGAGCGCTGTTGCCCGCGCACCCCGATCCCCCCCTCCTCTCCCCGCTCACTCTGTTAGCTTGTGGGATTCAGGGGATTAGGGTTCTAGCTGAGCTGCTGACTCCTATCTCCCATGGAGGTTAGGGGCGCAGTCCTTTACTGTTATACACTTTAATGTATTATAACAGTAGAAAAAATAAAAGTGTTTTACTGTTATTTAACAGATTTTTCCCCTGTGTTCTCTCCTCTCCACAGCTCTGCTTTCTACCTGCAGTTGTTTTTCCATACTGACGTTTATATTCATTATGGCTGAAGGAAAGTTGGATGTGACCATGGGGGATGGCCCCGCTGTACAACATGACTCAGATTTCATGTCAGCTGATCAAATTCAGCGTCTGGTTAATACATCTGTGCATTCGGCGCTGGCGTCTGCCATGGCGTCAATGAATGAAAGTATTACAAAGTCGGTCTCGTTGGCGATGTCCCAGTCGCACCAAGAGGCGTGCGTTGCCACGGCGACCTCGCCGGCGGTTGCGGTACCCGCTATGCCACCTACTGGTGCGATTAAAATCTGGAAAATCTGACCTCTCCCTCCCTGAAGAATTTGGCGGGAGATGGAATAGATATTTCTGCTGGCCCTTCTCAATCGGGCTCTTTCCCGCCTACGGGCTCTAGACCCTCCGCCCGGGAGGACGTTTCTACTAGCCGGGCAATACGTTCCTCAAAAAGGAACAAGCCAGACTCCTTCGTGGATGAGTCGGAACAGGAGTCAGACTCTAACTATTATGTTCCTTCCTCGGTCAGCAGTGATGCGGAAGGGGGAGGACGTAGATCAGGATGTTCCTTCTGCGGGGGTGACTTCAGAAGCTGACATGGCTGCAATATTGGACTCTCAGGGAGTCCCGTTTTTCGACCCCGATGCCATAACTCACCCTCAATCAGGGGAATGGGCCCCCTTGCCCCAAGTGGCTAAGTACATTGAAGCGTGGGTCAGAAAGCCATTGGACAGAGGCAACAGAAATAAGTTACGGGCCGAATGCCCCCGTCCTTCCTTGGCTAACAAGGTGGCGACTACGCCCGAGCTAGACCCCATTTTGACCAAGTATTTGGTCAAATCGTGAAAAAACGCGAAGAAAGGGCTTGATCAGTCATTCAGATCCGTACAGGATAAGCTGCTTGATTTGTTGGGTCCGCTCACGAAAATTCGGAATATGTCAGAGCACGCCGTGGCCACTGGCGATCCCATTGAGCCGGAGATCCTTAGTGGTTGGGCCCTGAGGGCTACTTGTTTGCTGGACAATGCGAACACAGCTATGCCCACAGAGCGCAGACGCACTATATTGATGCAGCTGGACCCGCAGTTGTCCCACCTGGCGACTGAAGAAAAGGGGCCTTCAGCTGAGGGGCTCTTGTTTGGTGATTCATTCATCAAGAATATTAAATTTGTGGGGCTTTTTTCTAGTTTAGACAAGGCCCAAACTTCACTTAAAATTAATAAGGTTTTCGGCAAGGCCGGAAGGGGCAGGGGTCACCCTTCTGGCCGAGCATCCTATTTTAGACCCTATGGTAGACATCAGACCCAATACGTTCAAGAACGGCCTCAACTGCATACCATGGCAGCCCCGATGGCAACAACTCCCTTCTTCCCCAGTCGAGGTCGGCCCTGGAGGGCGAGAGAGGGAGGAGTTCAGGTGGGTCGTCAATCGGGGATGGTACATCAGCCTCCGGTGGGGGGCAGACTGGGTTGTTTTATCCACGCCTGGTCTATGATTACTACAGACCCTTGGGTTCTGCAGACAGTGTCAGGATACGTAATAGAGTTCATGTCCGCGCCGATACAAAAGCGATGGCCACGAACCATCCATTTTTCAGAACCCGACAGAGAACTGATTCACTTGGAGGTTTCGGATCTTTACGCAAAAAATGCGATAAGACAGGTGGACGTGGACAGTCCGGGTTTTCTGAGCAATGTTTTTCTCATAAAAAAGAAAGACGGAGGCCACAGGCCAGTCAAATCTGCGAGACTTAAACGAGTATGTCCGGTACAGTCATTTCAAGATGGAGGGTATACACCTCCTCAGGGATCTTTTGCTACCAGGAGATTGGTTGGCAAAGATCGATCTGAAGGATGCGTACCTCACGGTACCGATTCATCCTTCTTCCAGTCGGTATCTAGTTCGTGTGGGAGGGCAGGAGATGGGAGTTCTCCCGTCTCCCGTTCGGCCTGTCTTCCACCCCGTGGTGTTTCACCAAGCTTCTGAAGCCAGTCATGGCGGTTCTCAGGAGTCGGGGTGTGAGGCTCATAATATATCTCAACGATACATTGATTATGGCTCGTACGAGAAGTCAGGCACTACTTCATATAGAGGGGACGATGTCCATTTTGACGGAGCTAGGATTTTTTAACAACATCAAAAAATCAGTCCTGGTTCCGACACAGGAACTCAAGTTTTTGGGGTTTATGGTGGACACTCGGCTGGCGACTTTGAGCCTACCGTGCAAAAAATTGGCATTGTTACGGAAAGAGATCAGGGCCTTGCTTCGCAGGCAACTGGTCTCGTTGCGGAAAATTGCTTGCATTGTGGGTCTGTTATCAGCCTCGGTCCAGGCAATTTTCTTGGCGCCTCTCCATTACAGAGCGCTACAACGGCTAAACGGCTTATGAGACTCTGGAGGGAAATCCCACAGAGGTCTATCTCTCTGAACTCAAACAAATAGTGGAGGGGGCTAAAGGCCTCAACTTACTAAGTGATGAAGAGATAGACTTTTTGGTACCCCGTTTTCCTCGGATCTCGACGTTCTATGCTTTACCCAAGGTCCACAAGGGCACATCTCCCCTCAAGGGTCGTCCAATTGTCTCTGGTGTAGGAAACATCACTCAGAATGTGGGTATCTATATTGATAACATACTAAAACCCTTTGTAATGGCATTACCTTCCTACACCAGAGATACTACAGACCTATTGCAAAAACTGGATGGTCTATCCCTTGAGGGTGACTGCCTACTGGCGAGCATAGACGTCGAATCTCTGTACACCTCCATCCCACATGATCTTGGGATGGCAGCGGTTGACTTCTTTCTCCAAACAAGGGGTGTTCAATTTCAGGCCCACAGCCGACTAGTTTCCGAACTTTTGCGCTTTACTCTCACCAGAAATTATTTCCTTTTTGATAGGCGTATTTACCATCAAACGCGGGGGACCGCGATGGGGAGCCCCTGCGCCCCAACCTATGCAAATCTCTACCTTGGGTGGTGGGAGGAATCCGTTGTTTTTGGTGAGAGTCTTCTACGCTACACGGAGCTGGTCGGCCTGTGGGCGCGCTATATTGATGATATATTCATTCTTTGGAATGGATCATCAATCCAGTTTAGAGAGTTTGTGGATGCTCTTAATCACAATGATCTGGGATTACGCTTTACTTTTGAGATACACAAGGACCAGATCCCATTTCTCGATGTTCTGATCTCGAGAAATGACATTGGTGGATTAGACACTACGATATACCGCAAGCCCACATCCACAAATTCACTACTAAACTGGGATAGTCATCACCCCAGATCTGTCTGCCGAGGGATTCCGAAAGGACAGTACCTGCGCATAAAGCGCAACTGCTCTACAGATTCGGAGTTCAGATAGCAGGCTGCTGACTTACGGAAGAGGTTCAGAGAACGGGGGTACCCCGATTGGGTGTTAAGGAAAGCATATCAGGAGGCTATGAACAAAGAACGCAATTCACTCCTTGCACCCCGACAAAAAACATCAGGTAAAGACATCACACGGATAGTGGCTACTTTTGACAGTGGCACCCCGCAGGTCAGAGCCATTATTGAAAAGTATTGGCATGTCCTACTGATGGATAAAGATCTCCAGGAGGTCTTGGACACTCGCCCACAGATTTCATTCCGGCGGGGTCGGAATCTGCGGGACAGACTTGTTCGCAGCCATTTCTCCAGACCCAATCAAGGACATACTTGGCTAGACCGCAGAATCAAGGGCTGCTTTAGATGCAGTGGGTGTATTGCATGTAACCACATAGCAGTGACCAAGACCTTCAGGAGTTCCATCACAGGGGGCATATTCAATATCCATGATTTCATAAACTGTCGGAGCAAGGGGGTGGTATATAAGGCCAACTGTATATGTGGTCTTGAGTATATCGGCAAAACCAAGCGTGAACTGAGAAGGAGGAGAGGGGAGCATTTGAGGGATATTGCAAATCAAGCAGATAAACCCTTGGCAAGACATGTTTGTGACAGCCACGGGGGGGACCCAAAAGTGGTGACCTTTGTGGGGATTGAGCTGGTAAGACCCCCCCTTAGGGGAGGGGACTGGGACAAATTGATTTTGCAAAAAGAGGCCCAGTGGATTTTTCGTCTCCAGACTCAGTCCCCGAAAGGCTTAAATGAGAAATTAAGTTACGCATGTTTTTTATAGCTGAGATATGTATATGGTCAATTTGAGCCTATACCCTCATGCCCTGTTACTCCATCACTTGGCCTATCTCTATGGTTCCTCCGCCATTCACACGCTTGTTATTACTTTGTTTTATTTCTACTACAATGATTTACTCACTCGGTACTCTGAATCTACCTGTCTGAAGGTTATTAAATATTTTTTCAGTTGCCCGACACTGACTAACATGTCCCCAATTAGTAGGATTGCACTACCTCTATGTTTTACTTACCACTGATGTCCCAGATCCAGCCCCAAAATACTCATTCTGTCATTGTTTACAAAGTTGCGGACGACGCCTGCACTTAGCACGATGGTGTCGCCAGGCAACGGCAGACGCTCCGCTCTGTACTGTTGACGCGCCCCCGGAAGTGATGCAGACTCACCAGCGTGACGTCGGCATCCGGCAGTGGCGCGCGATCCGAGCGTAGCAACGTCTGACTAGGTAAGTGCTATAAGAGGGCTCCTTTTTCGCTGATCAAACCAGCGGAAAACAGACGCCATAGCTGTGCATTCTGCCACTACAGATGCCAGCATCTCGCAGACCGCCACTGTGGGTCACGTGAGTCAATACCCAGGAGCAGGGCTCTGCTCTGGGTCATTAGCACATCGCTACTCCCTGCACTATTACTTGTTTTTGAGGGGTGCCTAAACGGATGGGATGTGATTGCGGTGTGTTTCATTTTGTTTACTTCAGATGGTGCACTTTATTGTAACTGTTGCACCTTTTTGGCCTCGGCTTTTATCTTACACTCTGTGTCACTAAGTTGTAGTTTATATTTGTGACATTGGCTGTTTATGCTCTGTAGCCCCTGACGAACCCAGTGATCTGGTGGAAACGCGTTGGGCGGGCGGGCTTACTATTCCTTATTACAGGGATTGACAAAGGGGTAGACCGGGGCAGGGGTCGTCCTTTCTAGGACGAGTGCCCCGACAGTTCCCTGAGCGAGCAGGGGTAGTGGCACGACATCTCCCTGATAGGGTATACTAGGGCCACAGCCCTACCCACCCTGGTCTCATATTGCTTATCCCCTATCACTCCCTGACCATCACCTTGGCCTTGTGACTGACTCAGACTGCTGTCCACAATCTATGGCCTCTGGGTCCGGTGTGACTACTTTTTCTGTTGTATTGTTGTCAGTGGGGTCCTGTCTTTTAAATAGCACAATAAATGTTAAGTTTTAAGTTGTTATACCCCTTCTGTGAAGCATACAACGGCTAAAGATCAAACATTTAGCGGAGGGGTTAGCGTATTCAGATCGTATCCAGTTGTCGCAGGAAGCGTACGACAAACTCATATGGTGGCTCCGTCATGTGGAGGATTGGAATGGGAGAACAATCTTCAATTCCAAGCCGTATCTGATCATAGAATCGGATGCCAGCCTAAGCGGCTGGGGAGCCAGGTGCGGATCATCTTCAACAGAATGCAAGTGGTCGCAAACGGAAGCACAGTTGCACATCAACTGCCTGGAACTCCTAGCAGGGTCGTCCGCGCTCAAGAGCTTTGTCTGCCACAGGATGGATTGTTGTGTCCTACTTCGGTTGGACAATATCACGGCAGTGCAATACATCAACCGTCTAGGGGGCACGAGGTCCAAGATATTAGCGGACCTGGCAAAGGAGTTGTGGATATTTTGCCTCCAAAGGAACATTGTTTTGCAGGCGGAATATCTTCCGGGGGTATCCAATTCGGTGGCGGATTGGAACTCCAGACACCTGTCGGATTCCAGCGATTGGATGTTGCATCCGACATTGTTTCGGGCCATTCAGGCTTTGTGGGGTCCGTTGAGTCTCGACTTGTTCGCTTCTCGACTCAATTGACAATTGCCCCAGTTTTTCAGCTGGAGACCGGATCTGGATGCGGTCGCGACAGATGCGTTTCTTCAGGTCTGGCCGCAAGGAACGTTGTACACATTTCCTCCTTTTGCCTTGATTCCCAGGGTACTGTGGCAGGCGGAGTCTCAGAAGTCTACGCTGGTGTTGATCACCCCGTGGTGGCCGACCCAATCCTGGTTCCCTCAGGTACTAGGGATGACTGTTGACTGGCCAAGGGTGTGTCCGCCTTGCCCGGAGATTCTTCGGAGTCCAGTGGGGGACTTACATCCTTTGGTGTTGTCCGGACAGTTGAGATTGATTGCTTGGCCGATATCGGGTCAACAAGGTCTGATAGATTCATTTCACGGACATCTAAAGACCTCATTAGAGAGGCATGGGTTCCAGGTACCAGATCGGCTTACCGATCAGCCTGGAGATTATGGGTTCATTGGTGCGCACAGCGGCAAATGGATCCCATTCATGCCCCTTTGTCTGGAGTTTTACATTTTTTATCTGAGGCGTTTGAGGCCGGAAAGGCTTTTCGGACCATTAATGTATACCGGTCCGCTATATTGGCGCAACATGCCATGATGGACGGTATGGTGGTGGGACGGCATCCGTTGGTTTGTCGTCTTTTGAAAGGGGTTCGTCTTACTCGACCCCGGCACCTAGATATCAATCTACATGGGATGTGTCCTTGGTTCTGCGGCTGTTTACTTCCTGGGGGGATAACGACGAGTTATCTCTTAAGTGGTTGTCCTATAAATTAACTATGTTATTATGTTTGATTTCTATCAAACGTGTTTCCGACGTACGCGCATTGGACATTTCGAGAAGACCATTTACTCCTCAGGGTGTTGTTTTCACTGTGATGCGTTGTACTAAGAATGATATTAGATCGTTTTTTTATCCGCGGTTTTTGTCGCACCCCAAGTTATGTGTGGTGCGTTGTTTACGGTCTTATGAGACTAGGACGGCGACTTTACGTTTACCGAATTTTTCACAGCTTCTTATATCTTTTTGTTCTCCGTATCGTCCGGTCTCTTCTCCGACGCTTTCGCGTTGGGTGAGGAGTGTGATGATTTTAGCGGGTATTGATGTTTCGGTTTTTAAGGCACATTCTTCTAGGAGTGCCATGGCCACTAAAGTGGCATAGACTGGTGGCTCACTGTCTGATATTTTGAAGGCGGCAGATTGGTCGTCTGAACATACGTTTAGGACATTTTACTTTAGACCTGATCAGCATGTGTCTATGTCTGTCTTGTAGTCTTATGTAGCTATAGTTTTTGATCGTTTATTTATGTATGCTTTGAACTTGCATTCTGATATGAGCCTCCTGTCTGTCATAAAATTTAAGATTTTCCTAGTATAGTGAAGGAAAATTTGGATTTTATAAAGACAGGAGGCGAGTATCAGCCCTCCCTAATTTCCCATCCCTGTCATGTTTATGTTTTCTTTTTTCTAGGTTATTGATATGGAGTTCCTAGGTGGAAGGACCTAGGAGGGGTTCCTAGGTTGCTAGGTGACCTGCATCCTTTTTTCTTCTATATGTTTAGTTGCATTGCATTTCTTTCTGCTATTGAGTTTAATAAAGAAGGATATTGCATTCTGATATGAGCCTCCTGTCTTTATAAAATCCAAATTTTCCTTCACTATACTAGGAAAATCTTAAATTAAAATAGAATCTTGCATCTAAGTGAATAATGAGCTATTAAGTAACAGAAAGGGAGTTCTGTATATTTCAATTGCTGGAAAGTTTAGTTCCAATAGCAAGGTAGTGACAAAGTTCAGCAAAGTTCAAAATGTAGCAATCTTTGTATATAGTGAAATGACAGTCATTGGTGGTACAGTGTTGCAAAGTAGTTCCAATAGCAAGGTAGTGACAAAGTTCAGCAAAGTTCAAATGTAGCAATCTTAGTATCTGATGAAATGGCAGTCATTGGTGGAACAGTGTTGCAAACTGTAACAAATTACTTGATGTAATAGATGGATACGAGGTCTGGTGCACAGCACCACTCACCGCTCCTGACACCGTCTAGGTAACTGGCTGTACAGGCTGGTGTGGAGATGTCAGTCTCCAGCGATGCCCGTGGTCTCTGCTAGCCGTGCGGATCTCCTTCTCCTTTGGTCCTCGGCTGGCACCGGCCTTTCAGGTATGCCATGGATCGTGGGTTGGTCCGGGGAGACAGCAGTGATGGCAAAAAGAAGCAATGTAATAGCAGCAATGGTGATGTAGTGGCAGCGGTGAGAATAGGTGCGGCGTGCCTCGTGTGAACTGAGCGCTGTGCGTGCGTAGTGCAGCGGTGATCCCGAAACTAGGGAATTCCAGCAGTTGCAAAGGGACTTTTTAATAACGCTATATTGAAGATAAATTCCGATGGATTTAGGTAGATGCAAGTCTATGGTTGGGTTCTAGACGCGTTTCAATGCCTCGGGCATTTTTCTCAGTAGAAATAATTATATTGCTGCCACTACATCGCCATTGCTGCTATTACATTGCTTCTTTTTGCCATCACTGCTGTCTCACCGGACCAACCCACGATCCATGGCATACCTGAAAGGCCGGTGCCACCTGTGCCAGCCAAGGACCAAAGGAGAAGGAGATCCGCACGGCTAGCAGAGACCACGGGAATCGCTGGAGACTGACATCTCCACACCAGCCCGTACAGCCAGTTACCTAGACGGTGTCAGGAGCGGTGAGTGGTGCTGTGCACCAGACCTCGTATCCATCTATTACATCAAGTGATTTGTTATAGTTTGTAACACTGTTCCACCAATGACTGCCATTTCATCAGATACTAAGATTGCTACATTTGAACTTTGCTGAACTTTGTCACTACCTTGCTATTGGAACTAAACTTTACAGCAATTGAAAAATACAGAACTCCCTTTCTGTTACTTAATAGCTCATTATTCACTTCGATGCAAGATTCTATTTTAATTTAATTTGTATGATATACATTTTTCTTATATTTTTGCTGACTTCTATGTCCCATGTTAGGGCCCTGCAGGGACAGCAAATATCCGTGATAAATCAACAATTTTGTGATTATTTTAATAAATATTAAATTCATTTTTATATCAGGATCCTCCCTTTTTTTATCTCTTTTCTATTACACTTTGTCTTTTAATATTTCTTAAAATATACCTTGAGGACTGGTTTACAGTGGATTCATCAACTTTACTATATAATACGTGTCAGACTAACACCAGTTCACCTCGGGTATATCTCTTAAGAGCTGAGTGAACTACACAGATTCAAAGTTTTTCAAATCTATATTGCATAGTCTATTGGATCTCTCTCCACATGACATAATTGCCACGAGGAAACTTACGTTTTCCTAATAAATAGTATATTTAGTACTGTATCTTACCAGAGAAAGTTGTGGTTAGGACTGGGCAGGGTTTATTCCTTTTTATGTATCTAGAGATAATATTCCCATAGGATATCATATAATGTGATGATCTCTACACAAAGTAATCTACTGATATCTGAACTAACCCACTTATGTGATGAAGTTTAATTATTAAAATATTATATTAATACATCATAGTTTAACCACATAAAGGACCAAGGACGTACGCATACGTCATGGGGAATTTCAGTCCCTGCCGCGCGCGCCGGGCTGGGACCGGGGTAACTGCTGATATCGATCAGCAGGCACCCCGCGAAAATCAGATCCCCCCCCCCCATGTCGGTGATTGGCGCAAATCGCAGGTGAATTCACACTTGCGATTTGCGCCGATTCCGGGTCATACGGGTCTATGGTGACCCGGAATATAAGGGGGATGAGGGTTGTCCAAGACACCCACGATCCCCCTGAAGGGATAGGAGTGAGGTGGCAGGGGTGCCACCCCTCCTATTGGTCGTCTATAAGCGACGACCAATAGCAGATCGGGGGGTTAACTTTCGGTTTCCCGTTCAGTCCACCCACAATGGGAACCTATTGCGTAACTACATTTCCCAGCATGCCCTTCAGCGATCAGTACATGCTGGGAGTTGTCGATTTGCAACAGCAGGAGGCACACTGGTTGGAAAATACTGAGTTAGGTAACAGAACCTAATTGAAGGTTTTCCAACCAGTGTGCCTCCAGCTGTTGCAATAGTACAACTCCCAGCATGCACGGTCTTGTCAGCACATGCTGGGAGTTTTAGTTTTGAAACAGCTGGAGGTTTGCCCCCACCATGTGAATGTACAGGGTACATTCACACAGGCGGGTTTACAGTAAGTTTCCTGCTTCAAGTATGAGCTGCGGCAAATTTTTCGCAGCAGCACAAACTCCTAGCGGGAAACTCAGGGTGACACGCCAGTGCAAATGTACCCTAAAAACACAACACTACACGAACACATAATAAAGGGTAAAACACTACATATACACCCCTTGCACAGCCCCCCCCCCCCCAATAAAAATGAAAAACGTATTGTACGGCAGTGTTTCCAAAATGGAGCCTCCAGCTGTTGCAAAACAACTTCCAGCATTTCTGGACAGCCACTGACTGTCCAGGCATGATGGGAGTTTAGCAACAGCTGGAGGCACCATGTCTGGGAATCACTGGCGTAGAATACCCCTATGCAATCCCTAATTTAGTGCTCAAATGAGCATGGCGCTCTCTCACTTCCGGTCGTATTTCAAGTAAACAGTTTAGGGTCACATATGGGGTATTTCCGTACTCTTCCGTAAAATTTGAAACGCAATTTCTCCTGAGTACGGAAATACCCCAGATGTGGGTGTAAAATGCTCTGTGGGCGCACAACAAGGCTCAGGAGGGAGAGTGCACCATGTACATTTGAGGCCTAAATTGGTGATTTGCACAGGGGTGGCTGATTTTACAGCGGTTCTGACATAAACACAAAAACATAAATACCCACAAGTGACTCCATTTTGGAAACTAGACCCCTCACAGAACGTAACAAGGGGTATAGTGAGCCTTAACACCCCACAGGTGTTTGAAGAACTTTCATTAAAGTTGGATGGGAAAATGAAGAAAAACTTTTTCTTCAAAAAAAATGCTGGTGTTACCCTAAATTTTTCATTTTCACAAGGGAAAATAGGAAAAATGTAACCCCATTTCTTCTGAGTAATAAAATACCCCATATGTGGATGTAAAGTGCTCTGCGGGCAAACTACAATGCTAAGAAGAGAAGGAGCGCCATTGGGATTTTGAAGAGAAAATGTGTCCGGAATTGAAGGCCACGTGTGTTTACAAAGCCCCCATAGTGCCAGAACAATGGACCCCACCCCCACGTAGCCCCATTTTGGAAACTAAACCCCTCACGTAATGTAATAAGGGGTACAGTGAGCATTTATGCCCCACAGGTGTCTGACAGATTTTTGGAACAGTTGTCTGTGAAAATGAAAAATGTAATTTTTCATTTGCACAGCCCACTGTTCCAAAGATCTGTCAAACGCCAGTGGGGTGTAAATACTCACTGCACCCCTTATTACATTACGTGAGGGGTTTAGTTTCCAAAATGGGGCTACGTGGGGGTGGGGGTCGTCTACTGTTCTGGCACCACGAGGGGCTTTGTAAATGGACATGGCCCCTGACTTCTATTCCAACCAAATTCACTCTCCGAAAGCTCAATGGCGCTCCTCCTCTTCTGAGCATTGTATTTCCATACCTAGAAGAAATGGGGTTACAAATTTTGGGGGTAATTTTCTCCTATTACCCCTTGTAAAAATGTAAAATTTGGGGCATTTTATTGAAAAAATAATTGCATTTACACATCTAACTTTAACGAAAAGTCGTCAAACAACTGTGGGGTGTTAAGGCTCCCTGTACCCCTTCTTACGTTTCCAAAATATGCCATGTGAGTTTTTTTTTTTGCTGTTCTGGCAACATAGGGGCTTCCTAAATGCGACATGCCCCCAAAAATCATTTCAGAAAGACTCACTCTTCAAAATCCCACTGTCGCTCCTTCCCTTCTGAGCCCTCTACTGCGCCCGCCGAACACTTGACATACACATGAGGTATTTCCTTACTCGAGAGAAATTGGGTTACAAATTTTAGGAAATGGTGACATAATATATTGTATATAATAATATAAAGATGTCTCCTGTATGATGGGGACATAATATATTGTATATAATAATATAAAGATATCTCCTGTATGATGGGGACATAATATATTGTATATAATATAGAGATATCTCCTGTATGATGGTGACATAATATATTGTATATAATATAATAATATAAAGATATCTCCTGTATGATGGTGACATAATATATTGTATATAATATAGAGATATCTCCTGTATGATGGTGACATAATATATTGTATATAATAATATAAATATATCTCCTGTATGATGGGGACATAATATATTGTATATAATATAGAGATATCTCCTGTATGATGGTGACATAATATATTGTATATAATATAATAATATAAAGATATCTCCTGTATGATGGTGACATAATATATTGTATATAATATAATAATATAAAGATATCTCCTGTATGATGGGGACATAATATATTGTATATAATAATATAAAGATATCTCCTGTATGATGGTGACATAATATATTGTATATAATATAATAATATAAAGATATCTCCTGTATGATGGTGACATAATATATTGTATATAATAATATAAAGATATCTCCTGTATGATGGGGACATAATATATTGTATATAATAATATAAAGGTATCTCCTGTATGATGGGGACATAATATATTGTATATAATAATATAAAGATATCTCCTGTATGATGGTGACATAATATATTGTATATAATAATATAAAGATATCTCCTGTATGATGGTGACATAATATATTGTATATAATATAATAATATAAAGATATCTCCTGTATGATGGTGACATAATATATTGTATATAATATAATAATATAAAGATATCTCCTGTATGATGGTGACATAATATATTGTATATAATATAATAATATAAAGATATCTCCTGTATGATGGTGACATAATATATTGTATATAATATAATAATATAAAGATATCTCCTGTATGATGGTGACATAATATATTGTATATAATAATATAAAGATATCTCCTGTATGATGGAGACATAATATATTGTATATAATAATATAAAGATATATCCTGTATGATGGTGACATAATATATTGTATATAATAATATAAAGATATCTCCTATATGATGGGGACATAATATATTGTATATAATAATATAAAGATATCTCCTGTATGATGGGGACATAATATATTGTATATAATATAAAGATATCTCCTGTATGATGGGGACATAATATATTGTATATAATAATATAAAGATATCTCCTGTATGATGGTGACATAATATATTGTATATAATAATATAAAGATATCTCCTGTATGATGGTGACATAATATATTGTATATAATAATATAAAGATATCTCCTGTATGATGGTGACATAATATATTGTATATAATATAATAATATAAAGATATCTCCTGTATGATGGTGACATAATATATTGTATATAATATAATAATATAAAGATATCTCCTGTATGATGGTGACATAATATATTGTATATAATATAATAATATAAAGATATCTCCTGTATGATGGTGACATAATATATTGTATATAATATAATAATATAAAGATATCTCCTGTATGATGGTGACATAATATATTGTATATAATAATATAAAGATATCTCCTGTATGATGGAGACATAATATATTGTATATAATAATATAAAGATATATCCTGTATGATGGTGACATAATATATTGTATATAATATAATAATATAAAGATGTCTCCTGTATGATGGGGACATAATATATTGTATATAATATAATAATATAAAGATATCTCCTGTATGATGGGGACATAATATATTGTATATAATAATATAAAGATATCTCCTGTATGATGGGGACATAATATATTGTATATAATAATATAAAGATGTCTCCTGTATGATGGTGACATAATATATTGTATATAATAATATAAAGATATCTCCTGTATGATGGGGACATAATATATTGTATATAATAATATAAAGATATCTCCTGTATGATGGGGACATAATATATTGTATATAATAATATAAAGATATCTCCTGTATGATGGTGACATAATATATTGTATATAATATAATAATATAAAGATATCTCCTGTATGATGGTGACATAATATATTGTATATAATAATATAAAGATATCTCCTGTATGATGGTGACATAATATATTGTATATAATAATATAAAGATACCTCCTGTATGATGGTGACATAATATATTGTATATAATATAATAATATAAAGATATCTCCTGTATGATGGTGACATAATATATTGTATATAATATAATAATATAAAGATGTCTCCTGTATGATGGGGACATAATATATTGTATATAATATAATAATATAAAGATGTCTCCTGTATGATGGTGACATAATATATTGTATATAATATAATAATATAAAGATGTCTCCTGTATGATGGGGACATAATATATTGTATATAATATAATAATATAAAGATGTCTCCTGTATGATGGGGACATAATATATTGTATATAATATAATAATATAAAGATATCTCCTGTATGATGGTGACATAATATATTGTATATAATATAATAATATAAAGATATCTCCTGTATGATGGTGACATAATATATTGTATATAATAATATAAAGATATCTCCTGTATGATGGGGACATAATATATTGTATATAATAATATAAAGATATCTCCTGTATGATGGTGACATAATATATTGTATATAATAATATAAAGATATCTCCTGTATGATGGTGACATAATATATTGTATATAATAATATAAAGATATCTCCTGTATGATGGGGACATAATATATTGTATATAATATAAAGATATCTCCTGTATGATGGTGACATAATATATTGTATATAATATAATAATATAAAGATATCTCCTGTATGATGGTGACATAATATATTGTATATAATAATATAAAGATATCTCCTGTATGATGGGGACATAATATATTGTATATAATAGTATAAAGATATCTCCTGTATGATGGTGACATAATATATTGTATATAATAATATAAAGATATCTCCTGTATGATGGTGACATAATATATTGTATATAATAATATAAAGATATCTCCTGTATGATGGGGACATAATATATTGTATATAATATAATAATATAAAGATATCTCCTGTATGATGGGGACATAATATATTGTATATAATAATATAAAGATATCTCCTGTATGATGGGGACATAATATATTGTATATAATAATATAAAGGTATCTCCTGTATGATGGGGACATAATATATTGTATATAATAATATAAAGGTATCTCCTGTATGATGATGACATAATATATTGTATATAATAATATAAAGATATCTCCTGTATGATGGTGACATAATATATTGTATATAATAATATAAAGATATCTCCTGTATGATGGGGACATAATATATTGTATATAATAATATAAAGATATCTCCTGTATGATGGTGACATAATATATTGTATATAATAATATAAAGATATCTCCTGTATGATGGGGACATAATATATTGTATATAATATAAAGATATCTCCTGTATGATGGGGACATAATATATTGTATATAGTAATATAAAGATATCTCCTGTATGATGGTGACATAATATATTGTATATAATAATATAAAGATATCTCCTGTATGATGGTGACATAATATATTGTATATAATAATATAAAGATATCTCCTGTATGATGGTGACATAATATATTGTATATAATATAATAATATAAAGATATCTCCTGTATGATGGTGACATAATATATTGTATATAATAATATAAAGATATCTCCTGTATGATGGTGACATAATATATTGTATATAATAATATAAAGATATCTCCTGTATGATGGGGACATAATATATTGTATATAATATAAAGATATCTCCTGTATGATGGTGACATAATATATTGTATATAATATAATAATATAAAGATATCTCCTGTATGATGGTGACATAATATATTGTATATAATAATATAAAGATATCTCCTGTATGATGGAGACATAATATATTGTATATAATAATATAAAGGTATCTCCTGTATGATGGGGACATAATATATTGTATATAATAATATAAAGGTATCTCCTGTATGATGATGACATAATATATTGTATATAATAATATAAAGATATCTCCTGTATGATGGTGACATAATATATTGTATATAATAATATAAAGATATCTCCTGTATGATGGGGACATAATATATTGTATATAATAATATAAAGATATCTCCTGTATGATGGTGACATAATATATTGTATATAATAATATAAAGATATCTCCTGTATGATGGGGACATAATATATTGTATATAATATAAAGATATCTCCTGTATGATGGGGACATAATATATTGTATATAGTAATATAAAGATATCTCCTGTATGATGGTGACATAATATATTGTATATAATAATATAAAGATATCTCCTGTATGATGGGGACATAATATATTGTATATAATAATATAAAGATATCTCCTGTATGATGGGGACATAATATATTGTATATAATAATATAAAGATATCTCCTGTATGATGGGGACATAATATATTGTATATAATAATATAAAGATATCTCCTGTATGATGGGGACATAATATATTGTATATAATAATATAAAGATATCTCCTGTATGATGGGGACATAATATATTGTATATAATAATATAAAGATATCTCCTGTATGATGGGGACATAATATATTGTATATAATAATATAAAGATATCTCCTGTATGATGGTGACATAATATATTGTATATAGTAATATAAAGATATCTCCTGTATGATGGGGACATAATATATTGTATATAATAATATAAAGATATCTCCTGTATGATGGGGACATAATATATTGTATATAATAATATAAAGATATCACCTGTATGATGGAGACATAATATATTGTATATAGTAATATAAAGATATCTCCTGTATGATGGAGACATAATATATTGTATATAATAATATAAAGATATCTCCTGTATGATGGGGACATAATATATTGTATATAATAATATAAAGATATCTCCTGTATGATGGGGACATAATATATTGTATATAATATAATAATATAAAGATATCTCCTGTATGATGGTGACATAATATATTGTATATAATATAATAATATAAAGATATCTCCTGTATGATGGGGACATAATATATTGTATATAATATAAAGATATCTCCTGTATGATGGGGACATAATATATTGTATATAATAATATAAAGATATCTCCTGTATGATGGGGACATAATATATTGTATATAATATAATAATATAAAGATATCTCCCGTATGATGGGGACATAATATATTGTATATAATAATATAAAGATATCTCCTGTATGATGGTGACATAATATATTGTATATAATAATAATATAAAGATATCTCCTGTATGATGGTGACATAATATATTGTATATAATAACATAAATATATCTCCTGTATGATGGTGACATAATATATTGTATATAATAATATAAAGATATCTCCTGTATGATGGGGACATAATATATTGTATATAATAATATAAAGATATCTCCTGTGTGATGGTGACATAATATATTGTATATAATAATAATATAAAGGTATCTCCTGTATGATGGTGACATAATATATTGTATATAATAATATAAAGATATCTCCTGTATGATGGTGACATAATATATTGTATATAATAATATAAAGATATCTCCTGTATGATGGGGACATAATATATTGTATATAATAATATAAAGATATCTCCTGTATGATGGTGACATAATATATTGTATATAATAATATAAAGATATCTCCTGTATGATGAGGACATAATATATTGTATATAATAATATAAAGATATCTCCTGTATGATGGGGACATAATATATTGTATATAATAATATAAAGATATCTCCTGTATGATGGTGACATAATATATTGTATATAATAACATAAATATATCTCCTGTATGATGGTGACATAATATATTGTATATAATAATATAAAGATATCTCCTGTATGATGGGGACATAATATATTGTATATAATAATATAAAGATATCTCCTGTATGATGGTGACATAATATATTGTATATAATAATATAAAAATATATCCTGCATGATGGTGACATAATATATTGTATATAATAATATAAAGATATCTCCTGTATGATGGTGACATAATATATTGTATATAATATAATAATATAAATATATCTCCTGTATGATGGTGACATAATATATTGTATATAATAATATAAAGATATATCCTGTATGATGGGGACATAATTTATTGTATATAATATAATATAAAGATATCTCCTGTATGATGGGGACATAATATATTGTATATAATATAATAATATAAAGATATCTCCTGTATGATGGGGACATAATATATTGTATATAATAATATAAAGATATCTCCTGTATGATGGTGACATAATATATTGTATATAATAATATAAAGATATCTCCTGTATAATGGGGACATAATATATTGTATATAATAATATAAAGATATCTCCTGTATGATGGTGACATAATATATTGTATATAATAATATAAAGATATC
The DNA here is from genome assembly GCF_029499605.1 of Hyla sarda. Taxonomy (NCBI): domain Eukaryota; kingdom Metazoa; phylum Chordata; class Amphibia; order Anura; family Hylidae; genus Hyla; species Hyla sarda. The sequence goes on along the minus strand of NW_026608521.1, from coordinate 64,616 downwards.
TCCTGTATGATGGTGACATAATATATTGTATATAATATAATAATATAAAGATATCTCCTGTATGATGGGGAAATAATATATTGTATATAATAATATAAAGATATCTCCTGTATGATGGTGACATAATATATTGTATATAATAATATAAAGATATATCCTGTATGATGGGGACATAATATATTGTATATAATAATATAAAGATATCTCCTGTATGATGGGGACATAATATATTGTATATAATATAATAATATAAAGATATCTCCTGTATGATGGTGACATAATATATTGTATATAATAATATAAAGATATCTCCTGTATGATGGTGACATAATATATTGTATATAATAATATAAAGATATCTCCTGTATGATGGTGACATAATATATTGTATATAATAATATAAAGATATCTCCTGTATGATGGGGACATAATATATTGTATATAATAATATAAAGATATATCCTGTATGATGGTGACATAATATATTGTATATAATATAATAATATAAAGATATCTCCTATATGATGGGGACATAATATATTGTATATAATATAATAATATAAAGATATCTCCTGTATGATGGTGACATAATATATTGTATATAATAATATAAAGATATCTCCTGTATGATGGTGACATAATATATTGTATATAATAATATAAAGATATCTCCTGTATGATGGGGACATAATATATTGTATATAATAATATAAAGATATCTCCTGTATGATGGTGACATAATATAATCCTGTATGATGGCAGCACTCCCGCTGTGACATAGAGTTGTATTGAGGGGGTGTGTCAGCGGACGCTTCGTACGGTGGTAAACACACAAGATCACGGGGGCCCCAGCGGTCGGACCCCCTGCAATCTGATACTTCTTCCCTATCCATAGGATAGGGTATAAGTTTTTCAGCACTGGATATCTCCTTTAAAGGTGAAAATGGGCTTGGTCCTTAAGGGGTTAAAAAAAAGTTTTACAGTGGAGTACCCCTTTAACTCCTTAAGGACGCAGCCCATTTGGGCCTTAAGGACGCAGACAATTAAAATTTTTAAGTTTTCGTTTTTTCCTCATAACTCTTTTCATCCACAGACTAGTATGAGGCCTTGTTTTTTGCGCGACCAGTTGTCCTTTGTAATGACATCACTCATTTTACCATTTAATGTATGGCGCAACCCAAAAAAATACTATTTGTGTGGTGAAATTAAAAAGAAAACCGCAATTTTGCTAATTTTGGAAGATTTAATTTTAACGCCGTACAATTTACGGAAAAAATGAAGTGTTCTTTATTCTTTGGGTCAATACGATTAACCCCTTAAGGACCAAGCCATTTTACACCTTAGGACCAGAGCGTTTTTTGCACATCTGACCACTGTCACTTTAACCCCTTAAGGACCGGGGGTTTTTCCGTTTTTGCATTTTCGTTTTTTGCTCCTTGCCTTTAAAAAATCATAACCCTTTCAATTTTGCACCTAAAAATCCATATGATTGCGCCACCAATTCTACTTTGTAATGACGTCGGTCACTTTGCCCAAAAATCTACGGTGAAGCGGGAAAAAAAATTTGTGCGACAAAATTGAAAAAAAAAACGCAGTTTTGTAACTTTTGGGGGCTTCCGTTTCTATGCAGTACATGTTTCGGTAAAAATGACACCTTATTAATCTGTAGGTTCATATGATTATAATGATCCCCGACTTATATAGGTGATTTTGTCTTCTGGAAAAAATCATAACTACATGCAGGAAAATTTATACGTTTAAAAAATGTCATCTTCTGACCCCTATAACTTTTTTTTTTTCCGTGTATGGGCCGTGATCTGAAGTTTTTAACGTTACCATTTTTGCATTGATAAGACTTATTGATCATTTTTAAATTATATAAAAAGTGACCAAAAATGCACTATTTTGGACTTTGGATTTTTTTGCGCACACGTTATTGACCGAGCGGTTTAATTAACAATATATTTTTATAATTCGGACATTTCCGCACAAGGTGATACCAAATATGTTTATTTTTATTTACACTGTGTTTTTTTTTTTTTATGGGAAAAGGGGGGTGATTCAAACTTTTAATAGGGGAGGAGTTAAATGATCTTTATTCACTTTTTTGCAGTGTTATAGCTCCCATAGGGACCTATAACACTGCACACACTGATCTCTTATACTGATCATTGTTATCCCATAGGGACCTATAACACTGCACACACTGATCTCTTATACTGATCATTGTTATCCCATAGGGACCTATAACACTGCACACACTGATCTCTTATACTGATCATTGTTATCCCATAGGAGACTATAACACTGCACACACTGATCTCTTATACTGATCATTATTATCCCATAGGAGACTATAACACTGCACACACTGATCTCTTATACTGATCATTATTATCCAATAGGGGACTATAACACTGCACACACTGATCTCTTATACTGATCATTATTATCCCATAGGAGACTATAACACCGCACACACTGATCTCTTATACTGATCATTATTATCCCATAGGAGACTATAACACCGCACACACTGATCTCTTATACTGATCATTATTATCCCATAGGGACCTATAACACTGCACACACTGATCTCTTATACTGATCATTATTATTCCATAGGAGACTATAACACTGCACACACTGATCTCTTATACTGATCATTGTTATCCCATAGGGACCTATAACACTGCACACACTGATCTCTTATACTGATCATTATTATCCCATAGGAGACTATAACACCGCACACACTGATCTCTTATACTGATCATTATTATCCCATAGGGACCTATAACACTGCACACACTGATCTCTTATACTGATCATTATTATCCCATAGGGACCTATAACACTGCACACACTGATCTCTTATGCTGATCATTATTATCCCATAGGGACCTATAACACTGCACACACTGATCTCTTATACTGATCATTATTATCCCATAGGAGACTATAACACTGCACACACTCATCTCTTATACTGATCATTATTATCCCATAGGGACCTATAACACTGCACACACTGATCTCTTATACTGATCATTGTTACCCCATAGGGACCTATAACACTGCACACACTGATCTCTTATACTGATCATTATTATCCCATAGGAGACTATAACAGTGCACACACTGATCTCTTATACTGATCATTATTATCCCATAGGGACCTATAACACTGTACACACTGATCTCTTATACTGATCATTATTATCCCATAGGGACCTATAACACTGTACACACTGATCTCTTATACTGATCATTATTATCCCATAGGGACCTATAACACTGCACACACTGATCTCTTATACTGATCATTATTATCCCATAGGGACCTATAACACTGCATACACTGATCTCTTATACCGATCATTGTTATCCCATAGGGACCTATCACACTGCACACACTGATCTTTATCATTGATCATTGTTATCCCATAGGGACCTATAACACTGCACACACTGATCTCTTATACTGATCATTATTATCCCATAGGGACCTATAACACTGCATACACTGATCTCTTATACCGATCATTGTTATCCCATAGGGACCTATCACACTGCACACACTGATCTTTATCATTGATCATTGTTATCCCATAGGGACCTATAACACTGCACACACTGATATTTATCATTGATCACTGGTTTCTCATAAGAAACCAGTGATCGATGATTCTGCCGCTTGACTGCTCATGAATGGATCTCAGGCACTGAGCAGTCATTCGGCGATCGGACAGCGAGGAGGCAGGTAGAGACCCTCCTGCTGTCCTGTAAGCTGTTCGGGATGCCGCGATTTCGCCACGGCTATCCCGAACAGCCCACTGAGTTAACCGGCAGCTTTCACTTTCGCTTTTAGCCGCGCGGCTCAGATCTGAGCGCGCGGTTAAGGGTTAATAGCGCGTGGCGCCGCGCGCTATTAGCGGCGGGACCCGGCTTCACTATGACGCTGGGCCTGCCGTGATATGATGCGGGGTTACCGTGTAACCCCGCGTTATATCACCGGAGCAGGACCAAGGACGTACCTGTACGTCCTTGGTCCTTAAGGGGTTAAACATTAATAACTCTGATGCTTTTACTTATCATTCTGATTCCGAGATTGTTTTTTCGTGACATATTCTACTTTAACATAGTGGTAACTTGCATCCTTTCTTGGTGAAAAATTCCAAAATTTTATGAAAAATTTAAAAATTTAGCATTTTTCTAACTTTGAAGCTCTCTGCTTGTAAGGAAAATGGATATTCCCCCAGAATGATTCACATATACAATGAGGGGCATTTACTAAGGGGTTTAGTCATTTTTTTTTGACTATTTTTGGCGCAAAATTGTCGCAATTGCGCCTACCCTATAAATTGTGCGACTTTCCCTAGCAAGAGCTAGAAAGTCAAATTTTTTTTTCCCGCTTAATTTACGCAAGTTTTCAGTTTTGACTTGCAGTGGTCAGGAATTTATTAACTGAGACAGTCGCAGTTGCGCAATAAACTGTAGCAACGGCCGTAAAAATTGACTAAATTTACTCCAGCTCCAACATGGAGCAGGAAAAGCTACTGCCGCCCGGGCTCCGACATACTTTCTCCCCGCTACCCTCACTGCGCTACCGGGACACTGCAGTGATTTACATCCCCCCCCCTCTCACCTGCCAGCGCCACACAACTCCCATCTGTCTGCTGTTGCAAGACTACAAGTCCCAGCATGCCCTTACAGTGAGGACACGCTGGGAGTTGTAGTCTTGTAGCAGCGGGAGCTGAGCAGCGCGGGCGGGAGACAAGGGGGGGGGGGGTAGCGGGGAGGCCGTATGAGGAGCCCGGGCGGGAGACAAGGGGGGGTAGCGGGGAGACCGTATGAGGAGCCCGGGCGGGAGACAAGGGGGGGGGGGGGGGGGGGGTAGCGGGGAGACCGTATGAGGAGCCCGGGCGGGAGACAAGGGGGGGGGGGGGTAGCGGGGAGGCCGTATGAGGAGCCCGGGCGGGAGACAAGGGGGGGTAGCGGGGAGACCGTATGAGGAGCCCGGGCGGGAGACAAGGGGGGGTAGCGGGGAGACCGTATGAGGAGCCCGGGCGGGAGACAAGGGGGGGTAGCGGGGAGACCGTATGAGGAGCCCGGGCGGCTGCACTGTAATGTCAGCCCGGGCTCCTGCCCTGAGAGCCATAGGCTTTGGCTGTCCAGGCATGCTGGGTGTTGTAGTTTTGCAACAGCTGGAGGGCCACAGTTTGCAGACCACTGGTGTGTGGTCTGTAAACTGTAGTCCTCCAGCTGTTGCAAAACTAAACATATGAAGGGGACCGGCGAAAACGTTCACTTACCCTTCCGAGGCTCCAGCGACGATCGCTGATGGAGATCGTCGTGCAGCGCTGGATCCTACGGAAGCCGGTAAGTTGCGCAAGCTTCCCAACCAGGGTGCCTCCAAATGTTGCAAGACTACAACTCCCAGCATGCCTGGAAACCCTTTGGCTGTCCAGGCATGCTGGGAGTTGTAGTTTTGCAACAGCTGGAGGCACCCTTGTTGGGAAACACTGGCCTAAAACAGTGTTTCCCAACCAGGGTGCCTCCAGATGTTGCAAGACTACAACTCCCAGCATGCCTGGACAGCCTTTGACTGTCCAGGCATGCTGGGGCTTGTAGTTTTGCAACAGCTGGAGGCACCCTTGTTGGGAAACACTGGCCTAAAACAGTGTTTCCCAACCAGGGTGCCTCCAGATGTTGCAAAACTACAAGTCCCAGGTTGGGAAACACTGTGCCCGGCCTCCGCCCCACCTTACTGTAAGGGCATGCTGGGAGTTGTAGTCCTGCAGTTGGGGGCAGGGGACAAGCTTGTCACTTGCCCACACATCTCCTGCACCACACAACTACAACTCCCAGCATGTCCTTACTGTAAGGGCATGCTGGCAGTTGTAGTCGTGCGGGGCGGGAGATGTGTGAGCAGGTGATAATAAATGTACTAACCCATTTTTTTTGTTTTCTTCTCATTTCAGATCCGTTTATCCTGTGGACTCCTTCGGATTCGGTGGACTACTTCGATGACCAGCGTTTTTCTTTGTTTGATTTTAATAAAATGGTTAACGAGGGCTTGTGGGGGAGTGTTTTTTGTAATAAAAATTTTTTAAAACCTGTTGTGTTTTTTTCTTACTTTACTAGACAGGCTTAGTAGTGGAAGCTGTCTTATAGACAGAGTCCATTACTAACCTGGGCTTAGCGCTAGCCACAAAAACAGCTAGCGCTAACCCCCTATTATTACCCCGGTACCCAACGCCACAGGGGTGCCGGGAAGAGCCGGTACCAACAGGCCCGGAGCGTCAAAAATGGCGCTCCTGGGCCTAAGTGGTAACAGGCTGGTGTTATTTAGGCTGGGGAGGGCCAGTAACCATGGTCCTCGCCCACCCTGGGAACGTCAGGCTGTTACTGTTTGGTTGGTATTTGGCTGAGAATGAAAATAGGGGGGACCCTATGCGTTTTTTTTTTTTTTAATGAATAATTAAATATATTAAAAAAACGCATAGGGTCCCCCTATTTTTATTCTCAGCCAAATACCAACCAAACAGTAACCGCCTGACGTTACCAGGGTGGGCGAGGACCATTGTTACTGGCCCTCCCCAACCTAAATAACGCCAGCCTGTTACCGCCTAGGCCCAGGAGCGCCATTTTTGACGCTCCGGGCCTGTTGGTACCGGCTCTTCCCGGCACCCCTGTGGTGTTGGGTACCGGGGTAATAATTGGGGGTTAGCGCTAGCTGTTTTTGTGGCTAACGCTAAGCCCGGCTTAGTAATGGACTCAGTCTATAAGACAGCTTTCACTACTAAGCCTGTCTAGTATAGTAAAATAAAAAAAAACACAACAGGTTTAAAAAAAAATTTATTACAAAAAAACACTCCCCCACAAGCCCTCGTTAACCATTTTATTAACATCAAGCAAAGAAAAACGCTGGTCGTCGAAGTAGTCCACCGAATCCGAAGGAGTCCACAGGATACACCGATCTGTAGAAGAAGTAACCAAAAAAAAAAAAGTGTAAGTACATTTAGGGAGAAAAAAAACTGTGTTAAAAAAATGTAATACACACACACACACACACACACACACACACACACACACACACACTAAACACCGCTTACCACTTCTGAGCCATGACTACAATTTACAGTGATCCCTCAACTTACAATGGCCTCAACATACAATGGTCTTTTCTGGACCATCGTAAGTTGAAACCAGACTCAACATACAATGCTACAGACAGTCCAGATCTGTGAAACGTGTCAATGGCTGGAAGAAGCAACCAATCAAAATGGGCATTCACTGGTAAAACCCCTGTATTACTGAAGTGTATGCACTGACTGGTGTCTGGTATTACATGTTCTGTAGACTTTACCTGTATCAGGGTTAGCTGCTCTTTTGGACACCAGGTGAGGGCGACTCCATTACTTGTTTGGGACATTGCCTGTACTGTACAGGACCCCTGAAGAAGCTCCTGTCCTCTACATAGACCAGTGTTTCCCAAGCAGGGTGGCCCCATCTTTTGCAAAACTACAACTCCCAGCATGCCCGGACAGCCTTTGGCTGTCCAGGCATGCTGGGAGTTATAGTTTTGCAACAGCTGGAGGCTCCCTGCTTGGGAAACACTGACATAGACAGTGATTTACAGCTCCCAGCAGATCTTTATTACTTTTATATGTAAGGATTTGCTTTATCTATATTAGTTATCTACTTATTTTTCTTTGTCACTTTTTCCTATTTTGGATGACATTTTGGTGCCTTTAGAAACAATTACCACGTTTCCATAGAGTTATGGTCTCAACATACAATGGTTTCAACTTACAATGGTTTTCCTGGAACCAATTAATATTGTAACTTGAGGGACCACTGTAGTTATTGAATTATTTAGATGTGGTGAAAAAGATTAAAAATAAATAAAAATAAAAAGATCCAGAAGGAAACCAGCAGCCAAACCTATTCAGACAGCAGGAAAAAGGAACAGACTATTTTTTCTACTACATGAAGTAAATTTCCCACTTTTGCCTATGTGCGCCAAATTTATTAATGCCGGGCAACAATTTAGTAAATATGTCGCACATAGTCAAAAAGGAAGTAGAAAAAAACAGGGTAAAAACCAGACTACATAGTAAAAGATTAGTAAATGCCCCTCAATATGTCTACTTGATGTTTGCATCATAAAGTTGAGATGTTTTTACTTTTGGAGACATCAGAGGCTTCAAAGTTCAGCAGCAATTTTCAAATTTTTCACAAGATTTTCAAACTCGCTATTTTTCAGGGACCAGTTCAGGTTTGAAGTGGATTTGAAGGGTCTTCATCTTAGAAATACCCCATAAAAGACCCCATTATAAAAACTGAACCCCCAAAGTATTCAAAATGATATTCAGTCAGCGTTTTAACCCTTTAGGTGTTTCACAGGAATAGCAGCAAAGTGAAGGAGAAAATTCAAAATCTTCATTTTTTACACTCACATGTTCTTGTAGACCCAATTTTTGAATTTTTACAAGGGGTAAAAGGAGAAAATTTATACTTATATTTGTAGCCCAATTTCTCTCGAGTAAGCACATACCTCATATGTCTATGTAAAGTGTTCGGCGGGCGCAGAAGAGGGCTCAGAAGGGAAGGAGCGACAAGGGGATTTTGGAGAGTGAGTTTTTCTGAAATGGTTTTTGGGGGGCATGTTACCTTTAGGAAGCCCCTATGGTGCCAGAACAGCAAAAAAAAACAACAACAAAAAAAAACATGGCATACCATTTTGGAAACTAGACCCCTTGAGGAACATAACAAGGAATTAAGTGAGCCTTAATACCCCACAGGTGTTTCACGACTTTTGCATATGTAAAAAAAAAAAAAAATTTTCTTCACTAAAATGTGTGTTTCCCCCCAAATTTCACATTTTTGCAAGGGTTAATAGCAGAAAATACCTACCAAAATTTGTAACCCCATCTCTTCTGAGTATGGAAATACCCCATGTGTGGACGTCAAGTGCTCTGCTGGCGCACTACAATGCTCAGAAGAGAAGGAGCGCCATTGAGCTTTTGGGAAAAAAATTGTTTGGAATGGAAGTCCGGGGCCATGTGCTTTTACAAAGCCCCCCCCCCCCCCCCCCGTGGTGCCAGAACAGTGGACCCCCCCACATGTGACCCTATTTTGGAAACTACACCCCTCACAGAATTTAATAAGTGGTGCAGTGAGCATTTACACCCCACCGGCGTTTTACAGATCTTTGGAACAGTGGGCTGTGCAAATGAAAAATTACATTTTTCATTTTCACGGACCACTGTTCCAAAAATCTGTCAGACACCTGTGGGACGTAAATGCTCACTGTACCCCTTGTTACATTACGTGAGGGGTGTAGTTTCCAAAATGGAGTCACATGTGGGTATTTTTTTGTGGGGGGTTTGTCAGAACCGCTGTAAAATCAGCCACCCCTGTGCAAATCACCAATTTAGGCCTGAAATGTGCATAGTGCTCTCACTCCTGAGCCTTGTTGTGCGCCCGCAGAGCATTTTACGCCCACATCTGAGATATTTCCGTACTCAGGAGAAATTGCGTTACAAATTTTGGGGGTCTTTTTTTCCTTTTAACGCTTGTGAAAATAAAAAGTATAGGGCAACACCAGCATGTTAGTGTAAAAAAATTAAAAAGTTTACACTAACAGGCTGGTGTAGACCCAATTTTTCCTTTTCATAAGGGGTAAAAGGAGAAAAAAAGCCCCCAATATTTGTAGTGCAATTTCTCCCGAGTACGGAAATACCCCATATGTGGCCCTAAACCGTTTCCTTGAAATACGACAGGACTCCGAAGTGAGAGAGCGCCATGCGCATTTGAGGACTAAATTTGGGATTGCACAGGGGTGGACATAGGGGTATTCTACACCAGTGATTCCCAAACAAGGTGCCTCCAGCTGTTGCAAAATTCCCAGCATGCCTGGACAGTCAGTGGCTGTCCGGAAATGCTGGGAGTTGTTGTTTTGCAACAGCTGGAGGCTCCGTTTTGGAAACACTACCATTCAATATGTTTTTCATTTTTATTGGGGGGGGACAGTGTAAGTGGGTGTATATGTAGTGTTTTACTCTTTATTAGGTGTTAGTGTAGTGTAGTGTTTTTAGGGTACATTCGCATTGGCGGGTTACGGTGAGTTTCCTGCTAGGAGTTTGAGCTGTGGCAAAAAATTTGCCGCAGCCCAAACTTGAAGCAGGAAACTTACTGTAAACCCGCAAGTGTGAATGTACCCTGTACGTTCACATGGGGGGGCAAACCTCCAGCTGTTTCAAAACTACAACTCCCAGCATGTACTGACAGACCGTGCATGCTGGGAGTTGTACTTTTGCAACAGCTGGAGACACACTGGTTGGAAAACCTTCAGTTACCTAACTCCGTATTTTCTAACCAGTGTGCCTCCAACTGTTGCGAAACGGCAATTCCCAGCAAGTACTGATCGCCGAAGGGCATGCTGGGAGATGTAGTTATGCAATAGCTGGAGGTACGCAACTACCACTCCCAGCATGCCGAGACAGCTGATTGGTGTTTGGGCATGCTGGGATTTGCAGTTTTGCAACATCTGGAGGGCTACAGTTTTAGAGAACACTGCAAAGTGATATCCAAACTGTGGTCCTCCAGCTGTTGCAAAACTACAATTCCCAGCATGCCCTTACAGCAAACAGTTGTTTGGGCATGCTAGGAGTTGTAGTTTTGCAAGATCTGGAGGGCTACAGTTTAGGGACCACTATATAGTGGTCTCAAACTGTAGCCCTCCAGCTGTTGCAAAACTACATATTCCAGCATGACCAAACAGCTGTTTGGGCATGCTAGGAGTTGTAGTTTTAGAGCATCTGGAGGGCTACAGTTAGAGACCACTGTATAATGGTCTCAAACTGTACCCTCCAGATGTTGCTAGGCAACTCACCAGCTTCCGTTGGATCCAGCCGCACGTCATCGCCGCCCGCCGATCTCAGTCGCCCGCAGCCTCCGTCGCCTGCCCGGATCGGTAAGTGGATCTTCGGCGCCGGTCCCCGTCGTTTCCTCGTCCTGCTCCGCCTATTGTGGTAGGGCAGGACGGGGAAAACAAAAGTAAACCCCCCCCCCCCCCCCCCGATCTGCTATTGGTGGTCGCGTCTAGACCACCAATAGCAGGGATAGGAGGGGTGGCACCCCTGCCACCTCACTCCTATAGCTTCAGAGGGATCCTGGGTCTCTTAGACACCCGCGATCCCCCTTACATTCTGGGTCACTGGGTCACTATAGACCCGTAATGACCCGGAATCGCGCAAATCGCAAGTGTGAATTCACTTGCGATTTGCCGCGATCGCCGACATGGGGGGTCTGATGACCCCCCTGGGCATTTGCACGGGATGCCTGCTGAATGATTTCAGCAGGCATCCCGGTCCGATCCCCGCCCAGCGCACGGCGGGGACCAGAACTGCCCATGACGTAACTGTAAGTCCTTGGTCCTTAAGACCCAGGGTGTCGGGACGTAACGTCATGGGTCCTGTAGGGGTTAAAATGATACAAATGATAAAATACTTTTCTATTACTGTTGCGCTTAAAAAAAAAAAAAAAAAAAATCGGACTTTTTAACCAAATTAGTACGTTTAAATCCCCCTATTTTGAAGACCTACCTTTTTCATTTTTTCGTATAAGCGGCGGTATGAGGGCTCATTTTTTGCGCCGTGATCATAGAAGTTTTGTGGTGCATTTTGTTATTTTTGCTATTAACTTCTAGAAATATCCCCACTGTGGTCAGTACTCGAAGTCTGGACACATGGCAGGGTCCAAAACTATAGGAGCCCCCAGAGGATTTCAGAGCATCCGTTTTGCTATTGTACCGTGGTCCCTCAACATGCGATGGTAATTCGTTCCAAATGACCCATCGTTTGTTGAAACCATCGTATGTTGAGGGATCCGTGCAATGTAAAGTATAGGAAGCTGTACTCACCTGTCCCCACCGCTCTGGACCACGTCCTCACCGCTCCCGATGCTTTCCCAGGGGCTCCCGATGCTGTCCCGCTGCTCCGGTGTCTTCTTCAGGTTCCGCCGGTGTCTTGCGCATCTTCTGCAGGGTCCGGGCCTCGCTTTCTGGTGACGTTATTATGCTGCTGCGCCGGCACGGCATGTGTAGTGACGTAATAACGACGCCGGAAAGCGAGGCCCGGACCCTGGAGAAGATACAGAAGACGCCGGAGGATCGCAAAGTGGACCCGGAGCAGCGGGGATAGGTAAGTGAACCTGCCCTGGATGCACTGCTATCTGACAGCAGCTTAAGCATTTTGCGCTGTCGGATAGCAGTTAATGCGATGGCGGGGCCATCGTAGGTCGGGGGGGGGGGGGGGGGGGTTACTGTACACTTTTTGAGTTAATATATGAAGGGTATATGAGCTAAATGTTTTTTTAGGAAGAGATCCAAGAACATGAATGCCTCCTTGAAGAAAATGTAACCCATCAAAGTATTCATGTAGGGATAGAATGGGAATTTGTTTTACTTTGAAGGGAATGTCAGATGGTAAAATGGGGAGAAAGCGGATGTAAAATATAAAACAAAATCCAGGGAGTATAAGGAATTTATTTATTTTTTTTACAATTTTTTCAAATCAGTGACTATCGTAAGCTTGAAAGCATTCGCCAATACAGAGGCCTGGTTTATAGGGGCACATTTCACAAATATGTGTCCTTTCGAATCCCTCTCGCATAGCAGACATGACAACGTTTTTTGAGTCTCCTTTTCCTTTCTATGGGAAGTAATATGCCAGGGAAATGCTGCCCATGGACAATTCTTGAGACCCCCATTTGGGAAGAACTGGTGGCCTTTTCTTCCTGCTCCCCAAATAGGAGTGATTTAATCACTGCTTCCTGGAATTCTAAGAAGGTCCCTACATGAGCAGCATTTCTATAAAGGACAAGGTAATGATATAACCCAACTTGGATCAGGTACACGGACACCATTTTATACCATGCCTTAGATTTTCTTAAGGCGCTGTAGGGCCTGATCGGAAAGGTTCACCCCCTCCCATATATTTATTATAATTCTGGATACACACAGGCTTGATGTTATGCTCTGTGGTTCCTCGGATTGGGACTGGGGTTGACAACACTCCATGGTGACCAAAGACATCTCATTTGTCCTTGTATTTGAGCAACATCCGAGTGTCTAAACAAACAGCCCTACGTTGTCCTCTGGGCACGGATGTAACAAGAAAGGTTTTTAGTAGGTCTTTTTGATTTTCTCTGATGGTGCCAAACGCAGCTGTACTTCTAAAAATTATCAATATACAGGTGTAACTGTGGTCCAGTAAGGGATGAATTAAATCCCATACTATCCTCCCACTTGTTTTAAGGACAGGGGGACACTCTGGGGGCTGAATGGATATATCTTACTTCATGAAGCCTAAAACTTAAAAGTATAACCTGTTTCACTTTTGCAAAGTTTGTACAACGTTATTCTGTACCTAGCCCTTTTATTGGGAAGGTACTGCCTGAAACATAGCCTGCCCCTGGACCATAGATTCAGTCACTGAAATGTGTTTTTTGGGGGTATAAACTTTACTAAATTTAGAATTATAATGGGTAATTAAAGGCGAATTTAAAATAGCCTATCAAAGGCAAGGTCACCTTGGAGAAGGCATTCATCATCATTATTATTATTATTATTATAATGCAGGAATCTCAAAAATTCAAATCGAGTCCTAGACACAACGGGATAAAGAGGGATATGGTATAGGTGGTCTGTATCCCAGTAGGACCTTATAGCGGGTTTTTTGGAAATGCCCAAAACCCCCAGAAGTTTTCCCCAACACTTGCACATTTCTGTGGCATCAGTAGGGGGTCCATTTGTGGGGCTTAGCATAATATTTGCTGGGATTGTGTGCAATAAATTGCTCCGCATAAAAACTTGTTTCAGCCACCATGAGGTTTATTAGGTCATCCGAGGAAACCTATTAAAAAAAAATTAATTTACCGAAACCCTTGTGCGTCTACATGGATGCCTGGAGTGGCTGTAAAATCAGAAATCTGGGGTATAAAATGATTAGTGGGGATTCATGTAGGGACATCTGAACTTGGCTGCTCTTGTGCACTAGGCCCAGGGCGCCTTTCAGGGGATTCATCGGATGAGGATACTAAATATTCCAGATCCTCTCCACTGCCAGAGCCAGAATCAGCAAACAGCATCGCATAGGCCTCTTCTGTGCTGTGGACACATTTAGTCATTTTTGTAGGTGTCAAACCCAGGTGGGCAGTGATGGCGGTACAACTAGGTGTCTCAACTCCCTACCGATGGCACCCTGGAAAAAGATCTGTGAGGCAGGCGAAACGTAAAAACTGACAAGTGTCCCTGAACACTGGAATGTGACAACTGCTACCCCAACTGCAGGCAAAACATAAAAACTGACAAGTGTCCCTGAACACTGGAATGTGACAACTGCTACCCCAACTGCAGGCAAAACATAAAAACTGACAAGTGTCCCTGAACACTGGAATGTGACAACTGCTACCCCAACTGCAGGCGAAACGTAAAAACTGACAAGCGTCCCTGAACACTGGAATGTGACAACTGCTACCCCAACTGCAGGCGAAACGTAAAAACTGACAAGTGTCCCTGAACACTGGAATGTGACAACTGCTACCCCAACTGCAGGCAAAACATAAAAACTGACAAGTGTCCCTGAACACTGGAATGTGACAACTGCTACCCCAACTGCAGGCAAAACATAAAAACTGACAAGTGTCCCTGAACACTGGAATGTGACAACTGCTACCCCAACTGCAGGCGAAACGTAAAAACTGACAAGCGTCCCTGAACACTGGAATGTGACAACTGCTACCCCAACTGCAGGCAAAACGTAAAAACTGACAAGTGTCCCTGAACACTGGAATGTGACAACTGCTACCCCAACTGCAGGCAAAACATAAAAACTGACAAGTGTCCCTGAACACTGGAATGTGACAACTGCTACCCCAACTGCAGGCAAAACATAAAAACTGACAAGTGTCCCTGAACACTGGAATGTGACAACTGCTACCCCAACTGCAGGCAAAACGTAAAAACTGACAAGTGTCCCTGAACACTGGAATGTGACAACTGCTACCCCAACTGCAGGCAAAACGTAAAAACTGACAAGTGTCCCTGAACACTGGAATGTGACAACTGCTACCCCAACTGCAGGCAAAACATAAAAACTGACAAGTGTCCCTGAACACTGGAATGTGACAACTGCTACCCCAACTGCAGGCAAAACGTAAAAACTGACAAGTGTCCCTGAACACTGGAATGTGACAACTGCTACCCCAACTGCAGGCAAAACATAAAAACTGACAAGTGTCCCTGAACACTGGAATGTGACAACTGCTACCCCAACTGCAGGCAAAACGTAAAAACTGACAAGTGTCCCTGAACACTGGAATGTGACAACTGCTACCCCAACTGCAGGCAAAACGTAAAAACTGACAAGTGTCCCTGAACACTGGAATGTGACAACTGCTACCCCAACTGCAGGCAAAACGTAAAAAAGTGCATTGAGGGGGCGGGGCATGATGTCACACAGGGGCGGAGTAGTGACATCACGATCTTCCGTTCCCGTGGTCGAGGGCCAGAACCTGCTGGAAGCAAATACAGGGGGGTGCTGCATTCTATATTGCGGGGGTCCCCAGTGGCGGGACCCCCGTGATCAGACATCTTATCCCCTATCCTTTGGATAATATTTATAACTTAATATCTTACAAACATCCCCAGAGCATTTTACGAACACATATGGGTTATTTCCGTACTCAGGAGAAATTGCGTTACAAATTTTGGG
Organism: Hyla sarda; assembly: GCF_029499605.1. Lineage (NCBI taxonomy): Eukaryota > Metazoa > Chordata > Amphibia > Anura > Hylidae > Hyla > Hyla sarda. The sequence continues at coordinate 48,831 of NW_026608521.1, read as the reverse complement.
GGTCTTTTTTTTCCTTTTACCGCTTGTGAAAATAAAAAGTATTGTAAAATGTTTTATTTTTTGCACACTAACAGGCTGGTGTAGCCCCCAACTTTTCCTTTTCATGACGGGTAAAGGGACACATTTTGGGGGCTTTTTCTCCTGAGTACGGAAATACCCCATATGTGGCCCTAAACCGTTTCCTTGAAATACAACAGGGCTCCAAAGTGAGAGAGCACCATGTGCATTTGAAGACTAAATTGGGGATTGCATAGGGGTGGACATAGAGGTATTCTACACCAGTGATTCCCAAACAGGGTGCCTCCAGCTGTTGCGAAGCTCCCAGCACGCCTGGACAGTCAGTGGCTATACGGAAATGCTGGGAGTTGTAGTGTTGCAACAACTGGAGGCACACTGATCTCCAAAGGGCATGCTGGGAGTTGTAGTTATGCAACAGCTCAAGGTACACAACTACAACTCCCAGCATGCCCAGACAGCTGTTTGCTGTTTGGGATTTGCAGTTTTGCAACATCTGGAGGGCTACAGTTTAGAGACTACTGCACACTATGATAAATGTTCCCCTTAGACCCCACAGGTGTTTAAAAACATTTTAGAGTTGGGACGTGAAGATTAAATTGTTTCAATTTTATAATATTTTTCACTTTCGCCAGAGAGAGCCGGGCATGATGGCACCCAAACCTTGTTACGTTATTTCTCCTGAACACAGCAGTACCCATATGTGGCAGGTTATGGTTGGGAGAGAAATGTCACCAAACCAAATTCCAGTTCTAGTCCCATTTACTGCATTGTGTGACCCCATAGACACTGCACCCCTCATGGAATTCATATACAGGGGTCCTGAGCTATGTGACCCCACAGAGGTCATGGGGATTGTGCAGAGCGATTGTGACACTTGGGGTTTCCCACAGATAAGCCGGACACTCCAGGAAAGGTTTGTGGGTTCTCCTGGGTACAAGCAATATGTGGCATGCTCTATGCAGACTGGTGGTCCAGGGATAAATGGAGGACACATTTTGCTGGAATGGTTTTGCCGAGCATCAAGCAGCACCAGACACCATCACAACTGCTGCGATTGGTCACTCAGCACTAACTGACCAATCACAGTCAACGACATGGTGGAACCGCTCCAACTGGTTCTCCAGCATTACTGTAATCGTCTGCTACAGATAGCGATCCCAAAAATATCACCATGAGGGACCATGCGAAACATACCGTAAATATGTGACTGATCACTCGAACCATAAACACCCGTCATAGGATGGGAGGAGTTATGTGTACAAGTATAGCCATTATTCTAGAAGGCCCCACGCCTTTTGTTACTCAGTGTCCGCCATTCATTGGTGGCGCTTATATTTGTTCTTTTAATTAGAACATGATACCTTTTTATCATCTTTATTCCACTTTTTTGGGAGACAAGGAAGGTGTAAAAATGGCGCTCTCTTTATGCTGCGAGTCAGTATGATTATGGCAAAACATTGTTTGTGGTTTTTTTTGCGTTGCATGTTCTGACAGCCATAACTTTTCGTCTGACAGTTTGAGGGCTTATTTTTGGCGGGCCGAGCTGTACTTTTTATTGGTACCATTTTTGCAATACATTCTACCTTTGATCATTTTTATTAGGTTTTTTTTAAAGGCAAGGTGACCACAATAATTGTTTTAGGGTTATTTTTTATGATAATATTGGGCTTTATTAAGAAAGGGTAGTTATTATTTTTACACTAGTTACTGGGAAACATTTGAATACTTTTTACTGACGGTGACACGAGCAGTCATTTAAGTGGTCGGGGCGGGGCCACGGCAAATGGAGCTGGTGGTGGGGGGGGGCTTTATAACTTAATATCTTACAAACATCCCCTATCCACTATTTATCACACAATTATGTCCACCAATCAACTGATTAAACTAATCTTGTGGACACTTCTAGTGCACCAGGGGATCAATCCCAGTAAGGCTTTAATATTCTGCATCAGGCTGAATCCACATCTGAAAAGGAAGAGCTAACATAATATCCCTCAACACGCACTCTTCAGACTCACTGCAAACACAGCAGAGCACCACTCACTCTTCAGACTCACTGCAGAGCACCACTCACTCCTCAGACTCACTGCAGAGCACCACTCACTCCTCAGACTCACTGCAGAGCACCACTCACTCCTCAGACTCACTGCAGAGCACCACTCACTCCTCAGACTCACTGCAGAGCACCACTCACTCCTCAGACTCACTGCAGAGCACCACTCACAGCAGAGCACCACTCACTCCTCAGACTCACTGCAAACACTCACTGCAGAGCACCACTCACTCCTCAGACTCACTGCAAACACAGCAGAGCACCACTCACTCTTCAGACTCACTGCAGAGCACCACTCACTCCTCAGACTCACTGCAGAGCACCACTCACTCCTCAGACTCACTGCAGAGCACCACTCACTCCTCAGACTCACTGCAGAGCACCACTCACTCCTCACTCACTGCAGAGCACCACTCACAGCAGAGCACCACTCACTCCTCAGACTCACTGCAAACACTCACTGCAGAGCACCACTCACTCCTCAGACTAACTGCAGAGCACCACTCACTCCTCAGACTCACTGCAAACACTCCCAGCAGAGCACAACTCACTCCTCAGACTCACTGCAAATGCTCTCGGAGAAAAGGTCAGATCTGCCGTCTGGGGAGTAAAGTGCGATGCTGCGCACTTCCCTGGCTTATTACCAGCGATCACAGTGGTTCTCAGAAGTAAGAACATGTGCAATCAAACCTTCTGACATATCCAAATAACATGGTTGTTCAGTCACAAGTGCTGCTGTAGTTGGGAAGGTGCAGATTTGTGGACTTACCTCAGTGATCATTTTACAACTTTTACACGGTCCTATCTGACTGAATAACTGGAGGATGAGGACTTCTGTGACGTCTCTGGAGAGATTTCCAACATACCTGAAAATCAAAGAGGAAAATGTCCGCATAAGAGGCTGGAAACATATAGCACACAGGATACAGGGGTTCTCTGGGGATACAGCTGGTATGAGTGGTTATCCTCTTATAGAGGGTCCCTGTCACCCTACAGACATATCACCAGTACAGCACACAGTATACAGGGGTTCTCTGGGGATACAGCTGGTATGACTGGTTATCCTCTTATAGATGGTCCCTGTCACCCTACAGACATATCACCAGTACAGCGCACAGTATACAGGGGTTCTCTGGGGATACAGCTGGTATGACTGGTTATCCTCTTATAGATGGTCCCTGTCACCCTACAGACATATCTCCAGTACAGCACACAGGATACAGGGGTTCTCTGGGGATATAGCTGGTATGACTGGTTATCCTCTTATAGATGGTCCCTGTCACCCTACAGACCTATCACCAGTACAGCACACAGTATACAGGGGTTCTCTGGGGATACAGCTGGTATGACTGGTTATCCTCTTATAGAGGGTCCCTGTCACCCTACAGACATATCACCAGTACAGCGCACAGTATACAGGGGTTCTCTCTGGGGATATAGCTGGTATGACTGGTTATCCTCTTATAGAGGGTCCCTGTCACCCTACAGACCTATCACCAGTACAGCACACAGGATACAGGGGTTCTCTGGGGATACAGCTGGTATGACTGGTTATCCTCTTATATAGGGTCCCTGTCACCCTACAGACCTATCACCAGTACAGCACACAGGATACAGGGGTTCTCTCTGGGGATACAGCTGGTATGACTGGTTATCCTCTTATAGAGGGTCCCTGTCACCCTACAGACCTATCACCAGTACAGCGCACAGTATACAGGGGTTCTCTCTGGGGATACAGCTGGTATGAGTGGTTATCCTCTTATAGATGGTCCCTGTCACCCTACAGACATATCACCAGTACAGCGCACAGTATACAGGGGTTCTCTGGGGATACAGCTGGTATGACTGGTTATCCTCTTATAGATGGTCCCTGTCACCCTACAGACATATCACCAGTACAGCACACAGGATACAGGGGTTCTCTGGGGATACAGCTGGTATGACTGGTTATCCTCTTATAGAGGGTCCCTGTCACCCTACAGACATATCTCCAGTACAGCACACAGGATACAGGGGTTCTCTGGGGATACAGCTGGTATGACTGGTTATCCTCTTATAGAGGGTCCCTGTCACCCTACAGACCTATCACCAGTACAGCACACAGTATACAGGGGTTCTCTGGGGATACAGCTGGTATGACTGGTTATCCTCTTATAGATGGTCCCTGTCACCCTACAGACATATCACCAGTACAGCACACAATATACAGGGGTTCTCTGGGGATACAGCTGGTATGAGTGGTTATCCTCTTATAGAGGGTCCCTGTCACCCTACAGACCTATCACCAGTACAGCACACAGGATACAGGGGTTCTCTCTGGGGATACAGCTGGTATGACTGGTTATCCTCTTATAGATGGTCCCTGTCACCCTACAGACATATCACCAGTACAGCACACAGGATACAGGGGTTCTCTGGGGATACAGCTGGTATGACTGGTTATCCTCTTATATAGGGTCCCTGTCACCCTACAGACATATCACCAGTACAGCACACAGTATACAGGGGTTCTCTGGGGATACAGCTGGTATGACTGGTTATCCTCTTATAGATGGTCCCTGTCACCCTACAGACCTATCACCAGTACAGCACACAGGATACAGGGGTTCTCTGGGGATACAGCTGGTATGACTGGTTATCCTCTTATAGAGGGTCCCTGTCACCCTACAGACCTATCACCAGTACAGCACACAGGATACAGGGGTTCTCTGGGGATACAGCTGGTATGACTGGTTATCCTCTTATAGATGGTCCCTGTCACCCTACAGACCTATCACCAGTACAGCACACAGGATACAGGGGTTCTCTGGGGATACAGCTGGTATGACTGGTTATCCTCTTATAGATGGTCCCTGTCACCCTACAGACCTATCACCAGTACAGCACACAGTATACAGGGGTTCTCTCTGGGGATACAGCTGGTATGAGTGGTTATCCTCTTATAGAGGGTCCCCGTCACCCTACAGACATATCACCAGTACAGCACACAGGATACAGGGGTTCTCTGGGGATACAGCTGGTATGACTGGTTATCCTCTTATAGATGGTCCCCGTCACCCTACAGACATATCTCCAGTACAGCGCACAGGATACAGGGGTTCTCTCTGGGGATACAGCTGGTATGACTGGTTATCCTCTTATATAGGGTCCCTGTCACCCTACAGACATATCTCCAGTACAGCACACAGGATACAGGGGTTCTCTCTGGGGATACAGCTGGTATGAGTGGTTATCCTCTTATAGAGGGTCCCTGTCACCCTACAGACCTATCACCAGTACAGCACACAGTATACAGGGGTTCTCTGGGGATACAGCTGGTATGAGTGGTTATCCTCTTATAGATGGTCCCTGTCACCCTACAGACATATCTCCAGTACAGCACACAGTATACAGGGGTTCTCTGGGGATACAGCTGGTATGAGTGGTTATCCTCTTATAGATGGTCCCTGTCACCCTACAGACATATCACCAGTACAGCACACAGGATACAGGGGTTCTCTCTGGGGATACAGCTGGTATGACTGGTTATCCTCTTATAGATGGTCCCTGTCACCCTACAGACCTATCACCAGTACAGCACACAGGATACAGGGGTTCTCTCTGGGGATACAGCTGGTATGACTGGTTATCCTCTTATAGAGGGTCCCTGTCACCCTACAGACATATCACCAGTACAGCACACAGGATACAGGGGTTCTCTCTGGGGATACAGCTGGTATGACTGGTTATCCTCTTATAGATGGTCCCCGTCACCCTACAGACATATCACCAGTACAGCACACAGGATACAGGGGTTCTCTGGGGATACAGCTGGTATGACTGGTTATCCTCTTATAGATGGTCCCTGTCACCCTACAGACATATCACCAGTACAGCACACAGTATACAGGGGTTCTCTGGGGATACAGCTGGTATGAGTGGTTATCCTCTTATAGATGGTCCCTGTCACCCTACAGAACTATCACCAGTACAGCACACAGTATACAGGGGTTCTCTGGGGATACAGCTGGTATGAGTGGTTATCCTCTTATAGATGGTCCCTGTCACCCTACAGACATATCACCAGTACAGCACACAGGATACAGGGGTTCTCTGGGGATACAGCTGGTATGACTGGTTATCCTCTTATAGAGGGTCCCTGTCACCCTACAGACATATCACCAGTACAGCACACAGTATACAGGGGTTCTCTGGGGATACAGCTGGTATGACTGGTTATCCTCTTATATAGGGTCCCTGTCACCCTACAGACCTATCACCAGTACAGCACACAGTATACAGGGGTTCTCTCTGGGGATATAGCTGGTATGACTGGTTATCCTCTTATAGATGGTCCCTGTCACCCTACAGACATATCACCAGTACAGCACACAGTATACAGGGGTTCTCTGGGGATACAGCTGGTATGACTGGTTATCCTCTTATAGATGGTCCCTGTCACCCTACAGACCTATCACCAGTACAGCACACAGGATACAGGGGTTCTCTGGGGATACAGCTGGTATGACTGGTTATCCTCTTATAGATGGTCCCTGTCACCCTACAGACATATCACCAGTACAGCACACAGGATACAGGGGTTCTCTCTGGGGATACAGCTGGTATGAGTGGTTATCCTCTTATAGATGGTCCCTGTCACCCTACAGACATATCACCAGTACAGCGCACAGTATACAGGGGTTCTCTGGGGATACAGCTGGTATGACTGGTTATCCTCTTATAGAGGGTCCCTGTCACCCTACAGACATATCACCAGTACAGCACACAGGATACAGGGGTTCTCTCTGGGGATACAGCTGGTATGACTGGTTATCCTCTTATAGATGGTCCCTGTCACCCTACAGACATATCACCAGTACAGCACACAGGATACAGGGGTTCTCTGGGGATACAGCTGGTATGACTGGTTATCCTCTTATAGATGGTCCCTGTCACCCTACAGACATATCACCAGTACAGCACACAGGATACAGGGGTTCTCTGGGGATACAGCTGGTATGACTGGTTATCCTCTTATAGATGGTCCCTGTCACCCTACAGACATATCTCCAGTACAGCACACAGGATACAGGGGTTCTCTGGGGATACAGCTGGTATGACTGGTTATCCTCTTATAGAGGGTCCCTGTCACCCTACAGACCTATCACCAGTACAGCACACAGTATACAGGGGTTCTCTGGGGATACAGCTGGTATGACTGGTTATCCTCTTATAGATGGTCCCTGTCACCCTACAGACATATCACCAGTACAGCACACAGTATACAGGGGTTCTCTGGGGATACAGCTGGTATGAGTGGTTATCCTCTTATAGAGGGTCCCTGTCACCCTACAGACATATCACCAGTACAGCACACAGTATACAGGGGTTCTCTGGGGATACAGCTGGTATGACTGGTTATCCTCTTATAGATGGTCCCTGTCACCCTACAGACCTATCACCAGTACAGCACACAGGATACAGGGGTTCTCTGGGGATACAGCTGGTATGACTGGTTATCCTCTTATATAGGGTCCCTGTCACCCTACAGACCTATCACCAGTACAGCACACAGGATACAGGGGTTCTCTGGGGATACAGCTGGTATGACTGGTTATCCTCTTATAGATGGTCCCTGTCACCCTACAGACCTATCACCAGTACAGCACACAGTATACAGGGGTTCTCTCTGGGGATACAGCTGGTATGAGTGGTTATCCTCTTATAGAGGGTCCCCGTCACCCTACAGACATATCACCAGTACAGCACACAGGATACAGGGGTTCTCTGGGGATACAGCTGGTATGACTGGTTATCCTCTTATAGATGGTCCCCGTCACCCTACAGACATATCTCCAGTACAGCACACAGGATACAGGGGTTCTCTCTGGGGATACAGCTGGTATGACTGGTTATCCTCTTATAGATGGTCCCTGTCACCCTACAGACATATCTCCAGTACAGCACACAGGATACAGGGGTTCTCTGGGGATACAGCTGGTATGACTGGTTATCCTCTTATAGAGGGTCCCTGTCACCCTACAGACCTATCACCAGTACAGCACACAGTATACAGGGGTTCTCTGGGGATACAGCTGGTATGACTGGTTATCCTCTTATAGATGGTCCCTGTCACCCTACAGACCTATCACCAGTACAGCACACAGTATACAGGGGTTCTCTGGGGATACAGCTGGTATGACTGGTTATCCTCTTATAGATGGTCCCTGTCCCCCTACAGACATATCACCAGTGCAGCACACAGGATACAGGGGTTCTCTGGGGATACAGCTGGTATGACTGGTTATCCTCTTATAGAGGGTCCCTGTCCCCCTACAGACATATCACCAGTACAGCACACAGTATACAGGGGTTCTCTCTGGGGATATAGCTGGTATGACTGGTTATCCTCTTATATAGGGTCCCTGTCACCCTACAGACATATCACCAGTACAGCACACAGGATACAGGGGTTCTCTGGGGATACAGCTGGTATGAGTGGTTATCCTCTTATAGATGGTCCCTGTCCCCCTACAGACATATCACCAGTACAGCACACAGGATACAGGGGTTCTCTGGGGATACAGCTGGTATGACTGGTTATCCTCTTATAGATGGTCCCTGTCACCCTACAGACCTATCACCAGTACAGCACACAGGATACAGGGGTTCTCTGGGGATACAGCTGGTATGACTGGTTATCCTCTTATAGATGGTCCCTGTCACCCTACAGACATATCACCAGTACAGCACACAGTATACAGGGGTTCTCTGGGGATACAGCTGGTATGACTGGTTATCCTCTTATAGATGGTCCCTGTCACCCTACAGACCTATCACCAGTACAGCACACAGGATACAGGGGTTCTCTGGGGATACAGCTGGTATGACTGGTTATCCTCTTATAGATGGTCCCTGTCACCCTACAGACATATCACCAGTACAGCACACAGGATACAGGGGTTCTCTCTGGGGATACAGCTGGTATGACTGGTTATCCTCTTATAGAGGGTCCCTGTCCCCCTACAGACATATCACCAGTACAGCACACAGGATACAGGGGTTCTCTCTGGGGATACAGCTGGTATGAGTGGTTATCCTCTTATAGAGGGTCCCTGTCACCCTACAGACATATCACCAGTACAGCACACAGGATACAGGGGTTCTCTCTGGGGATACAGCTGGTATGACTGGTTATCCTCTTATAGAGGGTCCCCGTCACCCTACAGACATATCACCAGTACAGCACACAGGATACAGGGGTTCTCTGGGGATACAGCTGGTATGACTGGTTATCCTCTTATAGATGGTCCCTGTCACCCTACAGACATATCACCAGTACAGCACACAGGATACAGGGGTTCTCTGGGGATACAGCTGGTATGACTGGTTATCCTCTTATAGAGGGTCCCTGTCACCCTACAGACATATCACCAGTACAGCACACAGGATACAGGGGTCCTCTGGGGATACAGCTGGTATGACTGGTTATCCTCTTATAGATGGTCCCTGTCACCCTACAGACCTATCACCAGTACAGCACACAGGATACAGGGGTCCTCTGGGGATACAGCTGGTATGACTGGTTATCCTCTTATAGATGGTCCCTGTCACCCTACAGACCTATCACCAGTACAGCACACAGGATACAGGGGTTCTCTCTGGGGATACAGCTGGTATGACTGGTTATCCTCTTATAGATGGTCCCTGTCACCCTACAGACATATCACCAGTACAGCACACAGGATACAGGGGTTCTCTGGGGATACAGCTGGTATGACTGGTTATCCTCTTATAGAGGGTCCCTGTCACCCTACAGACATATCACCAGTACAGCACACAGTATACAGGGGTTCTCTGGGGATACAGCTGGTATGACTGGTTATCCTCTTATAGATGGTCCCTGTCACCCTACAGACATATCACCAGTACAGCACACAGGATACAGGGGTTCTCTGGGGATACAGCTGGTATGACTGGTTATCCTCTTATAGAGGGTCCCTGTCACCCTACAGACATATCACCAGTACAGCACACAGTATACAGGGGTTCTCTGGGGATATAGCTGGTATGACTGGTTATCCTCTTATAGAGGGTCCCTGTCACCCTACAGACATATCACCAGTACAGCACACAGTATACAGGGGTTCTCTCTGGGGATACAGCTGGTATGAGTGGTTATCCTCTTATAGAGGGTCCCCGTCACCCTACAGACATATCACCAGTACAGCACACAGGATACAGGGGTTCTCTCTGGGGATACAGCTGGTATGACTGGTTATCCTCTTATAGAGGGTCCCTGTCACCCTACAGACATATCACCAGTACAGCACACAGGATACAGGGGTTCTCTCTGGGGATACAGCTGGTATGAGTGGTTATCCTCTTATAGAGGGTCCCCGTCACCCTACAGACATATCACCAGTACAGCGCACAGTATACAGGGGTTCTCTGGGGATACAGCTGGTATGACTGGTTATCCTCTTATAGATGGTCCCTGTCACCCTACAGACATATCACCAGTACAGCACACAGGATACAGGGGTCCTCTGGGGATACAGCTGGTATGAGTGGTTATCCTCTTATAGAGGGTCCCTGTCACCCTACAGACATATCACCAGTACAGCACACAGGATACAGGGGTTCTCTGGGGATACAGCTGGTATGACTGGTTATCCTCTTATAGATGGTCCCTGTCACCCTACAGACATATCACCAGTACAGCGCACAGGATACAGGGGTCCTCTGGGGATATAGCTGGTATGACTGGTTATCCTCTTATAGATGGTCCCTGTCACCCTACAGACATATCACCAGTACAGCACACAGGATACAGGGGTTCTCTGGGGATACAGCTGGTATGAGTGGTTATCCTCTTACAGAGGGTCCCTGTCCCCCTACAGACCTATCACCAGTACAGCACACAGTATACAGGGGTTCTCTGGGGATACAGCTGGTATGAGTGGTTATCCTCTTATAGAGGGTCCCTGTCACCCTACAGACATATCACCAGTACAGCACACAGGATACAGGGGTTCTCTGGGGATACAGCTGGTATGACTGGTTATCCTCTTATAGATGGTCCCTGTCACCCTACAGACCTATCACCAGTACAGCACACAGTATACAGGGGTTCTCTGGGGATATAGCTGGTATGACTGGTTATCCTCTTATAGATGGTCCCTGTCACCCTACAGACATATCTCCAGTACAGCACACAGTATACAGGGGTTCTCTGGGGATACAGCTGGTATGACTGGTTATCCTCTTATATAGGGTCCCTGTCACCCTACAGACATATCTCCAGTACAGCACACAGTATACAGGGGTTCTCTGGGGATACAGCTGGTATGACTGGTTATCCTCTTATAGATGGTCCCTGTCACCCTACAGACATATCACCAGTACAGCACACAGGATACAGGGGTTCTCTCTGGGGATACAGCTGGTATGAGTGGTTATCCTCTTACAGAGGGTCCCTGTCACCCTACAGACATATCACCAGTACAGCACACAGTATACAGGGGTTCTCTCTGGGGATACAGCTGGTATGAGTGGTTATCCTCTTATAGAGGGTCCCTGTCACCCTACAGACCTATCACCAGTACAGCACACAGGATACAGGGGTTCTCTGGGGATACAGCTGGTATGAGTGGTTATCCTCTTATAGATGGTCCCTGTCACCCTACAGACCTATCACCAGTACAGCGCACAGTATACAGGGGTTCTCTCTGGGGATACAGCTGGTATGACTGGTTATCCTCTTATATAGGGTCCCTGTCACCCTACAGACATATCACCAGTACAGCACACAGGATACAGGGGTTCTCTGGGGATACAGCTGGTATGACTGGTTATCCTCTTATAGAGGGTCCCCGTCACCCTACAGACCTATCACCAATACAGCACACAGGATACAGGGGTTCTCTGGGGATACAGCTGGTATGACTGGTTATCCTCTTATAGATGGTCCCTGTCACCCTACAGACCTATCACCAGTACAGCGCACAGGATACAGGGGTTCTCTGGGGATACAGCTGGTATGAGTGGTTATCCTCTTATAGAGGGTCCCTGTCACCCTACAAACATATCACCAGTACAGCGCACAGTATACAGGGGTTCTCTCTGGGGATACAGCTGGTATGACTGGTTATCCTCTTATATAGGGTCCCTGTCACCCTACAGACATATCACCAGTACAGCACACAGTATACAGGGGTTCTCTCTGGGGATACAGCTGGTATGACTGGTTATCCTCTTATATAGGGTCCCTGTCACCCTACAGACATATCACCAGTACAGCACACAGGATACAGGGGTTCTCTGGGGATACAGCTGGTATGACTGGTTATCCTCTTATAGAGGGTCCCTGTCACCCTACAGACATATCACCAGTACAGCACACAGTATACAGGGGTCCTCTGGGGATACAGCTGGTATGACTGGTTATCCTCTTATAGATGGTCCCTGTCACCCTACAGACATATCACCAGTACAGCACACAGGATACAGGGGTTCTCTGGGGATACAGCTGGTATGAGTGGTTATCCTCTTATAGATGGTCCCTGTCACCCTACAGACCTATCACCAGTACAGCGCACAGGATACAGGGGTTCTCTGGGGATACAGCTGGTATGAGTGGTTATCCTCTTATAGAGGGTCCCTGTCACCCTACAGACCTATTACCAGTACAGCACACAGTATACAGGGGTTCTCTCTGGGGATACAGCTGGTAGGAGTGGTTATCCTCTTATAGAGGGACCCTGTCATTGATGTGATGGGCTAGTGGGGTGTCTCTCTGATGTACAATGTCGTTAAGATGCTCATGTATTAGTCTACGCAATTCCCTCTTGGTCTTCCCAATATAATTAAGAGGGCAGGTGCATTTGGCTAGATATACTACTCCCTCACAGAGTAAGTGATACCAGTGGTTACACTAGTGAACTCGTGTACGTGAAATAGATGGACATGCTCTCCGCCCCTCCACATATGAAAGTGCTGAAGCCATGATGCCTCGGGAGTCGGTCTCTGATAACGGCCATGAACAAGTCTTTCCCCTACCATAAGTTACTGCAGGGTGGCCCTGAATGGCCAGACAGAATCCCTTTGACACGTTCAGCCTGATATGTCAAATGTACCAATAAGACAAATTATTCTGGAGTCGGTCTGGTTCTGTCTGGGTACTAGGAGGTTCTCATGTTTGAGACGCAGCAAACTTGAAAGCCTTCTTAAGGGGGGTCTCTACTGGATAACCCGTATTGGTAAACCTCTGAAGTAGATCTCGTACTGTATGGAATTCATACTCCCAAGATATTGGCCTTTCGGGATGCCACCCTCTCCCAGAGACTGGGATGTACTCTGACGGTGAAAGCAATCTTATTTTCTTTTAAGGAGGAGATCTAAGAAGGCAATTTCTGTGGGATGGATTTCGTATGTAAAACTCAGACCTATTGTGTCGTCACGCCCCCTGCCATTGACTTGCATTAAGGGGGCGGGCCGTGATGTCACGCTGCTCCGTCCCCTGTATCGCCCGTCATTATGCACAGAGTGAACTCGCTCTGTGCAGTAATGAAAGCGCGGTGCCGCAGCGGCGATCCCGGGGGTCCCCAGTAGCGGGACTCCGGCGATCTGACATCTTATCCCCTATCCTTTGGGCAGGGGATAAGAGGTCTAGGGGCGGAGTACCCCTTTAGGACCCGGCCATTTTTTGAACATCTGACCACTGTCACTTTAACCTCCTGAGCGGTAATCCCGAGCGTGACTCGGGGTTAATTTTCCCTTCCAGGATCGGTAACCCAGAGTCACGCTCGGGGTAGAATTGCAGAGTTCCCGGCCGGGCTGCACGATATATCACAAAAGCAATGCGATATAGCGATGCGGCCCCCCGGGAAAACATGCGATTATCTGCTCTGGTCGGCTCCCGTTGCGGGGGACGGCCAGAGCAGGTAAAGAAAAATACTAAAAGTCAGTGTTTCCCTACCAGGGGGCCTCCAGCTGTTGCAAAACTACAACTCTCAGCATGCCCGAACAGCCAAAGGCTGTCCGGGCATGCTGGGAGTAGTAGTTTCACAACAGCTGGAGGCCCCCTGGTAGAAAAACACTGAGCAAAGTGTAAAAGGAAGAAGTAGTAAAATAAAAAAACCTTTTGCTCACCTAGACCCGGTCCCTGCAGATGTCGTTCCCCTCCGTGCGGTCCGGGGTGTCCTCTCTTCACTATTCATCTTCTAGGACCTTTCACTTTTCAGCCAATCACAGGCCGCAGTGGTGTAAAGCCTGTGATTGGCTGAAGGGGAAAGGGCTTGTTCTGCAGGAAATACACTAGGTTTGAAATCTGCCGGCAACCCAGTGTATACTGCTGCAGGACAAGGTGACAAGGGGGGGGGGGGGGGGGGGGGATGTGACAAGGGGGGGGAATGTGTCAGGGGGGGGAATGCGACAGGGGGGGAATGCGACAGGGGGGGAATGCGACAAGGGGGGAATGCGACAAGGGGGGGGGAATGTGACAGGGGGGGAATGCGACAAGGGGGGGGGAATGTGTCAGGGGGGGGGGGAATGTGTCAGGGGGGGAATGTGACAGGGGGGGGGGGGAATGTGACAGGGGGGGGGGGGAATGTGACAGGGGGGGGGGATGTGACAGGGGGGGGGGATGTGACAGGGGGGGGGATGTGACAGGGGGGGGGAATGTGACAGGGGGGGGGAATGTGACAGGGGGGGGGGAATGTGACAGGGGGGGGGGAATGTGACAGGGGGGGGGGAATGTGACAGGGGGGGGGGAATGTGACAGGGGGGGGGAATGTGACAGGGGGGGGAATGTGACAGGGGGGGGAATGTGACAGGGGGGGGGAATGTGACAAGGGGGGGAATGTAACATGAAGGGGGAGAATGTGACAAGGGGGGGAATGTGACAAGGGGGGGGGGAATGTGTCGGGGGGGGAGAATGTGACAAGGGGGGGGAATGTGACAAGGGGGGGGGAATGTGACAAGGGGGGGGGAATGTGACAAGGGGGGGGAATGTGACAAGGGGGGGGAATGTGACAAGGGGGGGGGGGAATGTGACAAGGGGGGGGGAATGTGACAAGGGGGGGGGAATGTGACAAGGGGGGGGAATGTGACAAGGGGGGGGAATGTGACAAGGGGGGGAATGTGACAAGGGGGGGGAATGTGACAAGGGGGGGGAATGTGACAAGGGGGGGGGAGAATGTGACGGGGGAGAAGGGAGAGATGTGAAATTCAGTTAAAAAAAATTGTGCCGCTTTTGGTGCACATTTCCAGACAGAATCATACCGCCAGGGAGGTTAAACATTAATAACTCTTGGATGCTTTTAGTTATCATTCTGATTCCGAGATTGTTTTTTCGTGACATATTCTACTTTAACTTAGTGGTAACATTTTTTGGTAACTTGCATCCTTTCTTGGTGAAAAATCCCAAAATTTTATGAAAAATTTGAAAATTTATCATTTTTCTAACTTTGAAGCTCTCTGCTTGTAAGGAAAATGGATATTACGAATACATTTTTTTTTGGTTCACATATACAATATGTCTACTTTATATTTGCATCATAAAATTTATGAGTTTTTACTTTTGGAGACATCAGAAGCTTCAAAGTTCGGCAGCAATTTTCCAATTTTTCACAAAATTTCCAAAATCACAATTTTTCAGGGACCAGTTCAGGTTTGAAGTGGATTTGAAGGGTCTTCATATTAGAAATACCCCACAAATGACCCCATTATAAAAACTACACCCCCAAAGTATTCAAAATGATATTCAGTAAGTGTTTAACCCTTTAGGTGTTTCACAGGAATAGCAGCAAAGTGAAGGAGAAAATTCACAATCTTCATTTTTTTTACACTCGCATGTTCTTGTAGACCCAATTTTTAAATTTTTAAAAGGGGTAAAAGGAGAAAATTTATACTTCTATTTGTAGCCCAATTTCTCTCGAGTAAGCACATACCTCATATGTCTATGTAAAGTGTTCGGCGGGCGCAGAAGAGGGCTCAGAAGGGAAGGAGCGACAAGGGGATTTTGGAGCGTACGTTTTTCTGAAATGTTTTTTGGGGGGCATGTTGCATTTAGGAAGCCCCTATGGTGCCAGAACAGCAAAAAAAAAAAAAAAAAAAAACACATGGCATACCATTTTGGAAACTAGACCCCTTGAGGAACGTAACAAGGAATAAAGTGAGCCTTAATACCCCTCAGGTGTTTCACGACTTTTGCATACGTCAAAAAAAAATTTTTTTTTCCACTAAAATGTGTGTTTCCCCCCCAAATTTCACATTTTTGCAAGGGTTAATAGCAGAAAATACCCCCCCAAAATTTGTAACCCCATCTCTTCTGAGTATGAAGGTACCCCATAAGTTGACCTGAAGCGCACTACGGGCGAACTACAATGCTCAGAAGAGAAGGAGTCATATTTGGCTTTTTGAGAGCAAATTTTGCTCGGGGGGCATGTTGCATTTAGGAAGCCCCTATGGTGTCAGGACAGCAAAATAACCCCCACATGGCATACCATTTTGGAAACTAGACCCCTTGAGGAACATAACAAGGGGTACAGTGAGCATTTACCCCCCCCCCACTGGTGTGTCAGATGTTTGGAACAGTGGGCTGTACAAAATTTTTAATTTGCGCAGCCCACTGTCAGACACCAGTGGGGTGTAAATTCTCACTGCACCCCTCATTACATTCCGTGAGGGGTGTAGTTTCCGAAATGGGGTCACATGTGGGGTTTTGTTTTTTTTGCGTTTGTCAAAACCGCTGTAACAATCAGCCACCCCTGTGCAAATCACCTCAAATGTACATGGCGCACTCTCCCTTCTGGGCCTTGTTGTGCGCCCCCAGAGCACTTTGCGCCCACATATGGGGTATCTCCGTACTCGGGAGAAATTGCGTTACAAATTTTGGGAGGCTTTTTTCCCTTTTACCTCTTGTCAAAATGAAAAGTATAGGGCAACACCAGCATGTTAGTGTAAAAAATTTATTTTTTTACACTAACATGCTGGTGTAGACCCCAACTTCACCTTTTCATAAGGGGTGAAAGGAGAAAAAGCCCCCCGAAATTTTTAAGGCAATTTCTCCCGAGTACGGCGTTACCCCATATGTGTCCCTAAACTGTTGCCTTGAAATACGACAGGGCTCCAAAGTGAGAGCGCCATGCACATTTGAGGCCTGAATTAGGGATTTGCATAGGGGTGGACATAGGGGTATTCTACGCCAGTGATTCCCAAACAGGGTGACTCCAGCTGTTGTAAAACTCCCAGCATGCTTGGACAGTCGACGGCTGTCCGGCAATACTGGGAGTTGTTGTTTTGCAACAGCTGGAGGCTCCATTTTGAAAACAGTGGCGTACCAGACGCTTACCTTTTTATTGGGGAGGGAGGGGGGCTGTGTAGGGGTATGTGTATATGTAGTGTTTTTTACTTTTTATTTTATTTTGTATTAGTGTAGTGTTTTTAGGGTACAGTCACATGGGTGGGGGGTTACAGCGAGTTTCCTGCTGCGAGTTTCAGCTGCCGCGCAAAATTTGCTGCATCGCAAACTTGCAGCCTGATACTCACTGTAAGCCCCTGCTACATTCACAGGGGGGGGGGGGGGGTGCATGCTATCAGTGCATGCTGGTAGTTATAGTTTTGCAACAGCTGGAGGCACACGGGTTGGGAAACACTGAGTTAGGAAACAGACAATGTTTCCCAACCAGTGTGCCTCCTGTTATTGCAAAACCACAACTCCCAAACATTCTCAGGCATGCTGGGATTAGTAGTTCGGCAACATCTTTAGAGCCAGATGTTACCGAATGACAACTCCCAGCATGCTTGGAGTTGTAGTTTTGCAACATCTGGAGGACTACAGTTTGCAGACCACTAATACAGTGGTTCCCAATCTGTGCCCTTCCAGATGTTGCAAAACTACAACTTCCAGTATGCCAAAACTGTCCAGGCATGCTGGGAGTTGTAGTTCTGCAACATCTGAAGGGCCAGATGTTACAGAACTACAACTCCCAGCATGCCTTGACAGTAAGGGCATGCTGAGGATGTGTAGTTTTGCAACATCTGGAAGGGCACAGTGGTCCCAAAACTGCGGACCTCAATTTGTTGCAAAACTGCAACTCCCAGCATGCCCAGATGCCAAGGGCTGTCTGGGCATGCTGGGAGTTGTAGTATACAGGGTCCCAATACAGCAATGCATGTCGCTTTACGGCAACGTGCATTGCTGTAAAGGGCCCGACCACGGCTGAAGATCCACTCACCCGTCGCCGCCGCCGTCTTCATCGCAGGGATCCGGGTCTTCAGGGACGAGGTAAGTACCGGGGCCGGTCCTCAGCACTCCCCCGTCCCCCGCCGCGTCCTCCGGTCTTCCTCCCGTCCTCTCCAGACTTCAAGGGGCCGGGCAGGGTGGGAGGAAGTAACCGCCCCCTCCCCATCGATTGGTCGGTTAACTAACCGACAGATCGCAGGGGATCGGAGGAGGTGGCAGGCTTGCAACCTCGCTCCTAGCCTCCAGCATGGTCCTGGCTGTCTGACAGCCGGGATCATGCAAAATTACCGGGTGGTCGGGTCACAGAGACCCAATCAGCCCGGTATCGCCGCAGATCGCAAGGGCGATTTCCCTTGCGATTTGCGGCGATCGCCGACATGGGGGCCTACATGGCCCCCCTCGGCGTTTGCCCTGGATCCCTGCTGAAGGATTTCAGCAGGGATCCGCTTCCCATCTCCGCCGGGTGAGCGGCGGAGACCAGGAAAAGACATGACGTATGTATACGTCATGGGTCCTTAAGAGGTTAAACATGACTATGGGATTCTACTAGGGAAATCAAGTTTTATCATAAATGCCCCTTCCTTGATCCTCCCACTGCCCTATCTTCAGCAGCAGATCAGCACACAAACTGTTCAATACAGTAGACTGTTGGCTTCCCAGCCAGTAGTCCTGTGGTAATGACCGGTATGTTACCTTTCTTTCCTTCAAGGAATGTATAAAATACATTCGCATATTAATACAGAGGAGTCAGGGAGTCGGAAGTACAAAAATTGTCGGAGTCCGAACATTTATCTACCGATTCCACAGAATACAGGGGGTTCTCTCTGGGGATACAGCTGGTATGACTGGTTGTCCTTATACAGGAGGTCCCTGTCACACTACAAACCAATCACCAGTGCAGCATCTCCTGATCACACCTCTGTGTAAGAACATTGTCATCTGCCCCTCCATCATCTTTGATAAGGGAATTCTCAGGCTCGCCCATTCTCACATTCCGACATCTGTATCAATGTTTCATTCCTTAGGGTCACCAAAATAAAACGACCTGGTCCTCCCAAGACTAATTAATCAGCTATCCTCAGGATAGACTATAGATATCAGATTGGTGAGGAACAGAGTGCTGGGACCCCGCTGATCACAAGAGATGCCCACTGTAGCTCCATTCACTCACCACAGGACTGCTGAGCACCGTCCACCGCTATCACCCTACAGAGCGCGCACCCACCGGGTTATAAGAGATCCCGTTCTTCTGACCGGTGGGGGCCTCATTCATCACCACTCCTGTGATACCCCTGTAATACACAATATCTGCTCCTCCTCTGACACCTCTGTCCTTGGATAAGATCAATTTCATTATGGATTTTACAAGGTGGATTTCCCGTACACCAAATGCACAGATGGATGAAATCTGTAAGGTGTGAACAAATGCGGAGCACATCTTCAGCCTCACATATACCAAACAAGTATACCCAATAGTCACGGTAACAGGTTGGCACATTCTACTAAAGATTTCCCCCACTGCAAGGGGTTAAAACCACGGACAAATGAACAGCGCCATTTAGACAATGTTCACACACAGTTCTTTAGGGTGTATTCCATGTCTCGCCTGCAAAACATTTTCCTTTGCTGCTAAATTACCTTAAATTCAATGGGAAAACACTTTCTACATCAGGGGTGGGAAATATAATAAACTACTCGTCCACGGGACCAAAGCGGAGCACAATCTACTCGTCCACGGGACCAAAGCGGCGCACAATCTACTCGTCCACGGGACCAAAGCGGCGCACAATCTACTCGTCCACGGGACCAAAGCGGCGCACAATCTACTCGTCCACGGGACCAAAGCGGCGCACAATCTACTCGTCCACGGGACCAAAGCGGCGCACAATCTACTCGTCCACGGGACCAAAGCGGAGCACAATCTACTCGTCCACGGGACCAAAGCGGAGCACAATCTACTCGTCCACGGGACCAAAGCGGAGCACAATCTACTCGTCCACGGGACCAAAGCGGAGCACAATCTACTCGTCCACGGGACCAAAGCGGAGCACAATCTACTCGTCCACGGGACCAAAGCGGAGCACAATCTACTCGTCCACGGGACCAAAACGGAGCACAATCTACTCGTCCACGGGACCAAAGCGGAGCACAATCTACTCGTCCACGGGACCAAAGCGGAGCACAATCTACTCGTCCACGGGACCAAAGCGGAGCACAATCTACTCGTCCACGGGACCAAAGCGGAGCACAATCTACTCGTCCACAAGACCAAAGCGGAGCACAATCTACTCGTCCACAAGACCAAAGCGGAGCACAATCTACTTGTCCACGGGACCAAAGCGGAGCAAAATCTACTCGTCCACGGAACCAAAGCGGAGCAAAATCTACTCGTCCACGGGACCAAAGCGGAGCACAATCTACTCGTCCACGGGACCAAAGCGGAGCACAATCTACTCGTCCACGGGACCAAAGCGGAGCACAATCTACTCGTCCACGGGACCAAAGCGGAGCACAATCTACTTGTCCCTCCTGACGATCCACTTGTTCGGCCAATTTTCGCTTTTACGCTCTAATTTTTTCCTCCTCGCCCTAGAATAGCCATAACTACCTGCTATAACGCTACCTACCTGCTATAACGCTACCTACCTGCTATAACGCTACCTACCTGCTATAACGCTACCTACCTGCTATAACGCTACCTACCTGCTATAACGCTACCTACCTGCTATAATGATAACTACCTACTATAAGGATACCTTTAAATTTTTCAATAACATTCTCTGAACCAAAAAAATATATATATATATTAAGGGAAGTGAAATGGAAATAGTAAAAGATAATTTAGCAGATTTGGTGATTTTCTTTTCTGCGCCATTTACCTTGTGGTTGAGGTAACATGTTAGTTTTATACTTTAGGCGCCTGATTACAGTAATACCAGATTTGTATCGTTTACGTCATGTTTTACTCATTCTGAACTTTTTCTAATTTTTTTAATTGCCATTTTTAACCCCTGTAGTAGAGATGAGCGAACTTACAGTAAATTCGATTCGTCACGAACTTCTCAGCTCAGCAGTTGATTACTTTTCCTGCATAAATTAGTTCAGCTATCCGGTGCTCCCGTGGGCTGGAAAAGGTGGATACAGTCCTAGGAGACTCTTTCCTAGGAATGTATCCACCTTTTCCAGCCCACCGGAGCACCTGAAAGGATTGGACCCCGGTGATATTATCCATAGTCGTCGCAGTCATATGGGGGGGGGGGGGGGGGGGTGTCTCTTCTATATATTATATTAAGGATTGGACCCCAGTGATATTATCCGTAGTCGTCGCTGTCATATGAGGGGGGAGGGGTCTCTTCTATATATTATATTAAGGATTGGACCCCGGTGATATTATCCGTAGTCGTCGCGGTCATATGGGGGGGGGGTCTCTTCTATATATTTTATTAAGGATTGGACCCCGGTGATATTATCCGTAGTCGTCGCGGTCATATGGGGGGGGGGGGGAGTCTCTTCTATATATTATATTAAGGATTGGACCCCGGTAATATTATCCGTAGTCGTCGCTGTCATATGGGGGGGGGGTCTCTTCTATATATTATATTAAGGATTGGACCCCGGTGATATTATCCGTAGTCGTCGCTGTCATATGGGGGGGGGGTCTCTTCTATATATTATATTAAGGATTGGACCCCGGTGATATTATCCGTAGTCGTCGCTGTCATATGGGGGGGGGGGGGGTCTCTTCTATATATTATATTAAGGATTGGACCCCGGTGATATTATTCGTAGTCGTCGCTGTCATATGAGGGGGGAGGGGTCTCTTCTATATATTATATTAAGGATTGGACCCCGGTGATATTATCCGTAGTCGTCGCTGTCATATGGGGGAGGGGGGCTCTTCTATATATTATATTAAGGATTGGACCCCGGTGATGTTATCCATAGTCGTCGCTGTCATATGGGGGGGGGAGGGGGTCTCTTCTATATATTATATTAAGGATTGGACCCCGGTGATATTATCCGTAGTCGTCGCGGTCATATGGGGGGGGGGGGGGTCTCTTCTATATATTATATTAAGGATTGGACCCTGGTGATATTATCCGTAGTCGTCGCGGTCATATGGGGGGGAGGGGGGTCTCTTCTATATATTTTATTAAGGATTGGACCCCGGTGATATTATCCGTAGTCGTCGCGGTCATATGGGGGGGGGGGGGGTCTCTTCTATATATTATATTAAGGATTGGACCCCGGTGATATCTGTAGTCGTCGCGGTCATATGGGGGGGGGGGGGTCTCTTCTGTATATTATATTAAGGATTGGACCCCGGTGATATTATCCGTAGTCGTCGCGGTCATATGGGGGGGGGGTCTCTTCTATATATTATATTAAGGATTGGACCCCGGTGATATTATCTGTAGTCGTCGCTGTCATATGGGGGGGAGGGGGTCTCTTCTATATATTATATTAAGGATTGGACCCCAGTGATATTATCCGTAGTCGTCGCTGTCATATGAGGGGGGAGGGGTCTCTTCTATATATTATATTAAGGATTGGTCCCCGGTGATATTATCCGTAGTCGTCGCGGTCATATGGGGGGGGGGGGGGTCTCTTCTATATATTATATTAAGGATTGGACCCTGGTGATATTATCCATAGTCGTCGCGGTCATATGGGGGGGAGGGGGGTCTCTTCTATATATTTTATTAAGGATTGGACCCCGGTGATATTATCCGTAGTCGTCGCGGTCATATGGGGGGGGGGGGGCTTCTATATATTATATTAAGGATTGGACCCCGGTGATATTATCCGTAGTCGTCGCGGTCATATGGGGGGGGGGGGGGGTGTCTCTTCTATATATTATATTAAGGATTGGACCCCGGTGATATTATCCGTAGTCGTCGCTGTCATATGGGGGAGGGGTCTCTTCTATATATTATATTAAGGATTGGACCCCGGTGATATTATCTGTAGTCGTCGCTGTCATATGGGGGGGAGGGGGTCTCTTCTATATATTATATTAAGGATTGGACCCGGTGATATTATCTGTAGTCGTCGCTGTCATATGGGGGGGGGGGGGGGGGGTCTCTTCTATATATTATATTAAGGATTGGACCCCGGTGATATTATCCGTAGTCGTCGCAGTCATATGGGGGGGGGGGGGGGTCTCTTCTATATATTATATTAAGGATTGGACCCCAGTGATATTATCCGTAGTCGTCGCTGTCATATGAGGGGGGAGGGGTCTCTTCTATATATTATATTAAGGATTGGTCCCCGGTGATATTATCCGTAGTCGTCGCTGTCATATGGGGGGGGGGGGGGTCTCTTCTATATATTATATTAAGGATTGGACCCTGGTGATATTATCCGTAGTCGTCGCGGTCATATGGGGGGGAGGGGGGTCTCTTCTATATATTATATTAAGGATTGGACCCCGGTGATATTATCTGTAGTCATCGCTGTCATATGGGGGGGAGGGGGTCTCTTCTATATATTTTATTAAGGATTGGACCCCGGTGATATTATCCGTAGTCGTCGCGGTCATATGGGGGGGGGGGCTTCTATATATTATATTAAGGATTGGACCCCGGTGATATTATCCGTAGTCGTCGCGGTCATATGGGGGGGGGGGTCTCTTCTATATATTATATTAAGGATTGGACCCCGGTGATATTATCCGTAGTCGTCGTGGTCATATTGGGGGGGGTCTCTTCTATATATTATATTAAGGATTGGACCCCGGTGATATTATCCGTAGTCGTCGCAGTCATATGGGGGGGGGGGGGTCTCTTCTATATATTATATTAAGGATTGGACCCCAGTGATATTATCCGTAGTAGTCGCTGTCATATGGGGAGGGGGGTCTCTTCTATCTATTATATTAAGGATTGGACCCCGGTGATATTATCCGTAGTCGTCACAGTCATATGGGGGGGGGTCTCTTCTATATATTATATTAAGGATTGGACCCCAGTGATATTATCCGTAGTAGTCGCTGTCATATGGGGAGGGGGGTCTCTTCTATCTATTATATTAAGGATTGGACCCCGGTGATATTATCCGTAGTCGTCGCAGTCATATGGGGGAGGGGTCTCTTCTATCTATTATATTAAGGATTGGACCCCGGTGATATTATCCGTAGTCGTCGCAGTCATATGGGGGAGGGGTCTCTTCTATATATTATATTAAGGATTGGACCCCGGTGATATTACCCGTAGTCGTCGCTGTCATATGGGGGGGGGGTCTCTTCTATTTATTATATTAAGGATTGGACCCCGGTGATATTATCCGTAGTCGTCGCGGTCATATTGGGGGGGGGGGGGTCTCTTCTATATATTATATTAAGGATTGGACCCCGGTGATATTACCCGTAGTCGTCGCGGTCATATGGGGGGGGGGGTCTCTTCTATATATTATATAAAGGATTGGACCCCGGTGATATTACCCGTAGTCGTCGCGGTCATAGTGGGGGGGGGGTCTCTTCTATATATTATATTAATGATTGGACCCCAGCGATATTACCCGTAGTCGTCGCGGTCATAAGGGGGGGGTCTCTTCTATATATTATATTAAGGATTGGACCCCGGTGATATTATCCGTAGTCGTCGCGGTCATATGGGGGGGGGGGGGTCTCTTCTGTATATTATATTAAGGATTGGACCCCGGTGATATTATCCGTAGTCGTCGCGGTCATATGGGGGGGGGGGGTCTCTTCTATATATTATATTAAGGATTGGACCCCGGTGATATTATCCGTAGTCATTGCTGTCATATGGGGGGGGTCTCTTCTATATATTATATTAAGGATTGGACCCCGGTGATATTATCCGTAGTCGTCGCTGTCATATGGGGGAGGGGGGGGGGGTCTCTTCTATATATTATATTAAGGATTGGACCCCGGTGATATTATCCGTAGTCGTCGCAGTCATATGGGGGAGGGGTCTCTTCTATATATTATATTAAGGATTGGTCCCTGGTGATATTATCCGTAGTCGTCGCTGTCATATGGGGGAGGGGTGGGGTCTCTTCTATATATTATATTAAGGATTGGACCCCGGTGATATTATCCGTAGTCGTCGCGGTCATATGGGGGGGGGGGGTCTCTTCTATATATTATATTAAGGATTGGACCCCGGTGATATTATCCGTAGTCATCGCAGTCATATGGGGGGGGGGGGGGGTCTCTTCTATATATTATATTAAGGATTGGACCCCGGTGATATTATCCGTAGTCGTCGCGGTCATGTGGGGGGGGGGGGGGTCTCTTCTATATATTATATTAAGGATTGGACCCTGGTGATATTATCCGTATTCGTCGCAGTCATATGGGGGGGGGTGTCTCTTCTATATATTATATTAAGGATTGGACCCCAGTGATATTATCCGTAGTCGTCGCGGTCATATGGGGGGGGTCTCTTCTATATATTATATTAAGGATTGTACCCCGGTGATATTATCCGTAGTCATCGCAGTCATATGGGGGGAGGGGTCTCTTCTATATATTATATTAAGGATTGTACCCCGGTGATATTATCCGTAGTCATCGCGGTCATATGAGGGGGGAGGGGTCTCTTCTATATATTATATTAAGGATTGGACCCCGGTGATATTATCCGTAGTCATCGCTGTCATATGGGGGGGGGGTCTCTTCTATATATTATATTAAGGATTGGACCCCGGTGATATTATCCGTAGTCATCGCTGTCATATTGGGGGGGGGGGTCTCTTCTATATATTATATTAAGGATTGGACCCCAGTGATATTATCCGTAGTCATCGCTGTCATATGGGGGGGGGGGGGGGGGGTCTCTTCTATATATTATATTAAGGATTGGACCCCGGTGATATTATCCGTAGTCGTTGCTGTCATATGGGGGAGGGGTCTCTTCTATATATTATATTAAGGATTGGACCCCGGTGATATTATCCGTAGTCATCGTTGTCATATGGGGGGGGGGGGGGGTCTCTTCTATATATTATATTAAGGATTGGACCCCGGTGATATTATCCGTAGTCGTCGCTGTCATATGGGGGGGGGGGGGGGGTCTCTTCTATATATTTTATTAAGGATTGGACCCCGGTGATATTATCCGTAGTCGTCGCGGTCATATGGGGGGGGGGGTCTCTTCTATATATTTTATTAAGGATTGGACCCCGGTGATATTATCCGTAGTCGTCGCAGTCATATGGGGGGGGGGGGTCTCTTCTATATATTATATTAAGGATTGGACCCCGGTGATATTATCCGTAGTCATCGCTGTCATATGGGGGAGGGGGGGTCTCTTCTATATATTATATTAAGGATTGGACCATGGTGATATTATCCGTAGTCGTCGCTGTCATATAGGGGAGGGGGGTCTCTTCTATATATTATATTAAGGATTGTACCCCGGTGATATTATCCGTAGTCGTCGCGGTCATATGAGGGGGGAGGGGTCTCTTCTATATATTATATTAAGGATTGGACCCCGGTGATATTATCCGTAGTCGTCGCGGTCATATGGGGGGGGGGGTCTCTTCTATATATTATATTAAGGATTGTACCCCGGTGATATTATCCGTAGTCGTCGCGGTCATATGAGGGGGGAGGGGTCTCTTCTATATATTATATTAAGGATTGGACCCCAGTGATATTATCCGTAGTCATCGCTGTCATATGGGGGAGGGGGGGGGTCTCTTCTATATATTATATTAAGGATTGGATCCCAGTGATATTATCCGTAGTCATCGCTGTCATATGGGGGGAGGGGTCTCTTCTATATATTATATTAAGGATTGGACCCCGGTGATATTATCCGTAGTCGTCGCGGTCATATGGGGGGGGGGTCTCTTTATATATTATATTAAGGATTGGACCCCGGTGATATTATCCGTAGTCGTCGCTGTCATATGGGGGGGGGGGGGGGGTCTCTTCTATAGATTATATTAAGGATTGGACCCCGGTGATATTATCCGTAGTCGTCGCAGTCATATGGGGGGGGGGTCTCTTCTATATATTATATTAAGGATTGTACCCCGGTGATATTATCCGTAGTCGTCGCGGTCATATGAGGGGGGAGGGGTCTCTTCTATATATTATATTAAGGATTGGACCCCGGTGATATTATCCGTAGTCATCGCTGTCATATGGGGGAGGGGTCTCTTCTATATATTATATTAAGGATTGGACCCCGGTGATATTACCCGTAGTCGTCGCTGTCACATGGGGGGGGGGGTCTCTTCTATTTATTATATTAAGGATTGGACCCCGGTGATATTATCCGTAGTCGTCGCGGTCATATTGGGGGGGGGGGGTCTCTTCTATATATTATATTAAGGATTGGACCCCGGTGATATTACCCGTAGTCGTCGCGGTCATATGGGGGGGGGGGGTCTCTTCTATATATTATATAAAGGATTGGACCCCGGTGATATTACCCGTAGTCGTCGCGGTCATAGTGGGGGGGGGGTCTCTTCTATATATTATATTAATGATTGGACCCCAGCGATATTACCCGTAGTCGTCGCGGTCATAAGGGGGGGGTCTCTTCTATATATTATATTAAGGATTGGACCCCGGTGATATTATCCGTAGTCGTCGCGGTCATATGGGGGGGGGGGGGGTCTCTTCTGTATATTATATTAAGGATTGGACCCCGGTGATATTATCCGTAGTCGTCGCGGTCATATGGGGGGGGGGGGTCTCTTCTATATATTATATTAAGGATTGGACCCCGGTGATATTATCCGTAGTCATTGCTGTCATATGGGGGGGGTCTCTTCTATATATTATATTAAGGATTGGACCCCGGTGATATTATCCGTAGTCGTCGCTGTCATATGGGGGAGGGGGGGGGGGGTCTCTTCTATATATTATATTAAGGATTGGACCCCGGTGATATTATCCGTAGTCGTCGCAGTCATATGGGGAGGGGTCTCTTCTATATATTATATTAAGGATTGGTCCCTGGTGATATTATCCGTAGTCGTCGCTGTCATATGGGGGAGGGGTGGGGTCTCTTCTATATATTATATTAAGGATTGGACCCCGGTGATATTATCCGTAGTCGTCGCGGTCATATGGGGGGGGGGGGGTCTCTTCTATATATTATATTAAGGATTGGACCCCGGTGATATTATCCGTAGTCATCGCAGTCATATGGGGGGGGGGGGGTCTCTTCTATATATTATATTAAGGATTGGACCCCGGTGATATTATCCGTAGTCGTCGCGGTCATATGGGGGGGGGGGGGTCTCTTCTATATATTATATTAAGGATTGGACCCTGGTGATATTATCCGTATTCGTCGCAGTCATATGGGGGGGGGTGTCTCTTCTATATATTATGTTAAGGATTGGACCCCGGTGATATTATCCGTAGTCGTCGCTGTCATATAGGGGAGGGGGGGGGGGGGTCTCTTCTATATATTATATTAAGGATTGGTCCCCGGTGATATTATCCGTAGTCGTCACAGTCATATGGGGGGGGGGGGGGGGTCTCTTCTATATATTATATTAAGGATTGGACCCCGGTGATATTATCCGTAGTCGTCGCAGTCATATGGGGGGGGGGGGTCTCTTCTATATATTATATTAAGGAGTGGACCCCGGTGATATTATCCGTAGTCGTCGCGGTCATATGGGGGGGGGGGTCTCTTCTATATATTATATTAAGGATTGTACCCCGG
Organism: Hyla sarda; assembly: GCF_029499605.1. Taxonomy (NCBI): domain Eukaryota; kingdom Metazoa; phylum Chordata; class Amphibia; order Anura; family Hylidae; genus Hyla; species Hyla sarda. The sequence goes on along the minus strand of NW_026608521.1, from coordinate 19,865 downwards.
TGATATTATCCGTAGTCGTCGCGGTCATATGAGGGGGGAGGGGTCTCTTCTATATATTATATTAAGGATTGGACCCCAGTGATATTATCCGTAGTCGTCGCGGTCATATGGGGGGGGTCTCTTCTATATATTATATTAAGGATTGTACCCCGGTGATATTATCCGTAGTCATCGCAGTCATATGGGGGGAGGGGTCTCTTCTATATATTATATTAAGGATTGTACCCCGGTGATATTATCCGTAGTCGTCGCGGTCATATGAGGGGGGAGGGGTCTCTTCTATATATTATATTAAGGATTGGACCCCGGTGATATTATCCGTAGTCATCGCTGTCATATGGGGGGGGGGTCTCTTCTATATATTATATTAAGGATTGGACCCCGGTGATATTATCCGTAGTCATCGCTGTCATATTGGGGGGGGGGGGGGGGGGTCTCTTCTATATATTATATTAAGGATTGGACCCCGGTGATATTATCCGTAGTCGTTGCTGTCATATGGGGGAGGGGTCTCTTCTATATATTATATTAAGGATTGGACCCCGGTGATATTATCCGTAGTCATCGTTGTCATATGGGGGGGGGGGGGGGTCTCTTCTATATATTATATTAAGGATTGGACCCCGGTGATATTATCCGTAGTCGTCGCGGTCATATGGGGGGGGGGGGGGGTCTCTTCTATATATTATATTAAGGATTGGACCCCGGTGATATTATCCGTAGTCGTCGCTGTCATATGGGGGGGGGGGGGGGTCTCTTCTATATATTTTATTAAGGATTGGACCCCGGTGATATTATCCGTAGTCGTCGCGGTCATATGGGGGGGGGGGGTCTCTTCTATATATTTTATTAAGGATTGGACCCCGGTGATATTATCCGTAGTCGTCGCAGTCATATGGGGGGGGGGGTCTCTTCTATATATTATATTAAGGATTGGACCCCGGTGATATTATCCGTAGTCATCGCTGTCATATGGGGGAGGGGGGGTCTCTTCTATATATTATATTAAGGATTGGACCATGGTGATATTATCCGTAGTCGTCGCTGTCATATAGGGGAGGGGGGGGTCTCTTCTATATATTATATTAAGGATTGGACCCCGGTGATATTATCCGTAGTCGTCGCTGTCATATGGGGGGGGGTCTCTTCTATATATTATATTAAGGATTGTACCCCGGTGATATTATCCGTAGTCGTCGCGGTCATATGAGGGGGGAGGGGTCTCTTCTATATATTATATTAAGGATTGGACCCCGGTGATATTATCCGTAGTCATCGCTGTCATATGGGGGAGGGGGGGGGTCTCTTCTATATATTATATTAAGGATTGGATCCCAGTGATATTATCCGTAGTCATCGCTGTCATATGGGGGGGGGGGTCTCTTCTATATATTATATTAAGGATTGGACCCCGGTGATATTATCCGTAGTCGTCGCAGTCATATGGGGAGGGGTCTCTTCTATATATTATATTAAGGATTGGACCCCGGTGATATTATCCGTAGTCGTCGCGGTCATATGGGGGGGGGGTCTCTTTTATATATTATATTAAGGATTGGACCCCGGTGATATTATCCGTAGTCGTCGCTGTCATATGGGGGGGGGGGGGGGGGTCTCTTCTATAGATTATATTAAGGATTGGACCCCGGTGATATTATCCGTAGTCGTCGCAGTCATATGGGGGGGGGGTCTCTTCTATATATTATATTAAGGATTGGACCCCGGTGATATTATCCGTAGTCATCGCTGTCATATGGGGGGGGGTCTCTTCTATATATTATATTAAGGATTGGACCCCGGTGATATTATCCTTAGTCATCGCTGTCATATTGGGGGGGGGGGGGGTCTCTTCTATATATTATATTAAGGATTGGACCCCAGTGATATTATCCGTAGTCATCGCTGTCATATGGGGGGGGGGGGGGGGTCTCTTCTATATATTATATTAAGGATTGGACCCCGGTGATATTATCCGTAGTCATCGCTGTCATATGGGGGGGGGGAGGGGGTCTCTTCTATATATTATATTAAGGATTGGACCCCGGTGATATTATCCGTAGTCGTCGCTGTCATATTGGGGGGGGGGGGGTGTCTCTTCTATATATTATATTAAGGATTGGACCCCGGTGATATTATCCGTAGTCGTCGCTGTCATATGGGGGGGGGGGGTCTCTTCTATATATTATATTAAGGATTGGACCCTGGTGATATTATCCGTAGTCGTCGCAGTCATATGGGGGTGGGGGGTCTCTTCTATATATTATATTAAGGATTGGACCCCGGTGATATTATCCGTAGTCGTCGCAGTCATATGGGGGGGGGGGGGGTCTCTTCTGTATATTATATTAAGGATTGGACCCCGGTGATATTATCCGTATTCGTCGCAGTCATATGGGGGGGGGGGGGGTCTCTTCTATATATTATATTAAGGATTGGACCCGGTGATATTATCCGTAGTCGTCGCTGTCATATAGGGGAGGGGGGGGGGGTCTCTTCTATATATTATATTAAGGATTGGACCCCGGTGATATTATCCGTATTCGTCGCAGTCATATGGGGGGGGGGGTCTCTTCTATATATTATATTAAGGATTGGACCCCGGTGATATTATCCGTATTCGTCGCAGTCATATGGGGGGGGGGGGGGGTCTCTTCTATATATTATATTAAGGATTGGACCCCGGTGATATTATCCGTATTCGTCGCAGTCATATGGGGGGGGGGGTCTCTTCTATATATTATATTAAGGATTGGACCCCGGTGATATTATCCGTATTCGTCGCAGTCATATGGGGGGGGGGGGTCTCTTCTATATATTATATTAAGGATTGGACCCCGGTGATATTATCCGTAGTCGTCGCAGTCATATGGGGGGGGGGGGGTCTCTTCTATATATTATATTAAGGATTGGACCCCGGTGATATTATCCGTATTCGTCGCAGTCATATGGGGGGGGGGGGGGGGGGGTCTCTTCTATATATTATATTAAGGATTGGACCCCGGTGATATTATCCGTAGTCGTCGCGGTCATATGGGGGGGGTCTCTTCTATATATTATATTTAGGATTGGACCCCGGTGATATTATCCGTAGTCGTCGCGGTCATATGGGGGGGGGGTCTCTTCTATATATTATATTTAGGATTGGACCCCGGTGATATTATCCGTAGTCGTCGCGGTCATATGGGGGGGGTCTCTTCTATATATTATATTTAGGATTGGACCCCGGTGATATTATCCGTATTCGTCGCTGTCATATGGGGGGGGGGGGGGGGGTCTCTTCTATATATTATATTTAGGATTGGACCCCGGTGATATTATCCGTAGTCGTCGCGGTCATATGGGGGGGGGGGGGGGGTCTCTTCTATATATTATATTAAGGATTGGACCCTGGTGATATTATCTGTAGTCGTCGCGGTCATATGGGGGGGGTCTCTTCTATATATTATATTTAGGATTGGACCCCGGTGATATTATCCGTAGTCGTCGCGGTCATATGGGGGGGGGGGGGTGTCTCTTCTATATATTATATTAAGGATTGGACCCCGGTGATATTATCCGTAGTCGTCGCGGTCATATGGGGGGGGGAGGGGTCTCTTCTATATATTATATTAAGGATTGGACCCGGTGATATTATCCGTAGTCGTCGCTGTCATATAGGGGAGGGGGGGGGGGGTCTCTTCTATATATTATATTATGGATTGGACCCCGGTGATATTATCCGTATTCGTCGCAGTCATATGGGGGGGGGGGGTCTCTTCTATATATTATATTAAGGATTGGACCCCGGTGATATTATCCGTATTCGTCGCAGTCATATGGGGGGGGGGGTCTCTTCTATATATTATATTAAGGATTGGACCCCGGTGATATTATTCGTATTCGTCGCAGTCATATGGGGGGGGGAGGGGGTCTCTTCTATATATTATATTAAGGATTGGACCCCGGTGATATTATCCGTAGTCGTCGCGGTCATATGGGGGGGGTCTCTTCTATATATTATATTTAGGATTGGACCCCGGTGATATTATCCGTATTCGTCGCGGTCATATGGGGGGGGGTCTCTTCTATATATTATATTTAGGATTGGACCCCGGTGATATTATCCGTATTCGTCGCAGTCATATGGGGGGGGAGGGGGTCTCTTCTATATATTATATTAAGGATTGGACCCGGTGATATTATCTGTAGTCGTCGCTGTCATATGGGGGGGAGGGGGGGGGGGTCTCTTCTATATATTATATTAAGGATTGGACCCCGGTGATATTATCCGTATTCGTCGCTGTCATATGGGGGGGGGGTCTCTTCTATATATTATATTAAGGATTGGACCCCGGTGATGTTATCCGTAGTCGTCGCGGTCATATGGGGGGGGGGGGGGGTCTCTTCTATATATTATATTAAGGATTGGACCCCGGTGATGTTATCCGTAGTCGTCGCGGTCATATGGGGGGGGGGGGGGGGTCTCTTCTATATATTATATTAAGGATTGGACCCCGGTGATATTATCCATAGTCGTCGCTGTCATATGGGGGGGGGAGGGGGTCTCTTCTATATATTATATTAAGGATTGGACCCCGGTGATATTATCCGTAGTCGTCGCAGTCATATGGGGGGGAGGGGGTCTCTTCTATATATTATATTAAGGATTGGACCCCGGTGATATTATCCGTAGTCGTCGCAGTCATATGGGGGGGGGTCTCTTCTATATATTATATTAAGGATTGGACCCCGGTGATATTATCCGTAGTCGTCGCTGTCATATGGGGGGGGGGTCTCTTCTATATATTATATTAAGGATTGGACCCCGGTGATATTACCCGTAGTCGTCGCTGTCATATGGGGGGGGAGGGGGTCTCTTCTATATATTATATTAAGGATTGGACCCCAGTGATATTATCCGTAGTCGTCGCTGTCATATGGGGAGGGGGGGGGGTCTCTTCTATATATTATATTAAGGATTGGACCCCGGTGATATTATCCGTAGTCGTCGCGGTCATATGGGGGGGGGGGGGGGGTCTCTTCTATATATTATATTAAGGATTGGACCCCGGTGATATTATCCGTAGTCGTCGCTGTCATATGGGGGAGGGGGGGTCTCTTCTATATATTATATTAAGGATTGGACCCCGGTGATATTATCCGTAGTCGTCGCTGTCATATAGGGGAGGGGGGTCTCTTCTATATATTATATTAAGGATTGGACCCCGGTGATATCTGTAGTCGTCGCTGTCATATGGGGGGGGGGGGGGGGGGGGGGGTCTCTTCTGTATATTATATTAAGGATTGGACCCCGGTGATATTATCCGTAGTCGTCGCGGTCATATGGGGGGGGGGGGGTCTCTTCTATATATTATATTAAGGATTGGACCCCGGTGATATTACCCGTAGTCGTCGCTGTCATATGGGGGGGGGGGGGGGTCTCTTCTATATATTATATTAAGGATTGGACCCCGGTGATATTATCCGTAGTCGTCACAGTCATATGGGGGGGGGGGGGGGTCTCTTCTATATATTATATTAAGGATTGGACCCCGGTGATATTATCCGTAGTCGTCGCTGTCATATAGGGGAGGGGGGGTCTCTTCTATATATTATATTAAGGATTGGACCCCGGTGATATTATCCGTAGTCGTCGCGGTCATATGGGGGGGGGGGGTCTCTTCTATATATTATATTAAGGATTGGACCCTGGTGATATTATCCGTAGTCGTCGCGGTCATATGGGGGGGAGGGGGGTCTCTTCTATATATTATATTAAGGATTGGACCCCGGTGATATTATCCGTAGTCGTCGCAGTCATATGGGGGGGGGGGGGGGGGTCTCTTCTATATATTATATTAAGGATTGGACCCCGGTGATATTATCCGTAGTCGTCGCGGTCATATGGGGGGGGGGGGGTCTCTTCTATATATTATATTAAGGATTGGACCCCGGTGATATTATCCGTAGTCGTCGCGGTCATATGGGGGGGGGGGGTCTCTTCTATATATTATATTAAGGATTGGACCCCGGTGATATTATCCGTAGTCGTCGCTGTCATATGGGGGGGGGGGGTCTCTTCTATATATTATATTAAGGATTGGACCCCGGTGATATTATCTGTAGTCGTCGCAGTCATATGGGGGAGGGGGTCTCTTCTATATATTATATTAAGGATTGGACCCCGGTGATATTATCCGTAGTCGTCGCTGTCATATGGGGGGGGGGGGGGGTCTCTTCTATATATTATATTAAGGATTGGTCCCCGGTCACATGACATGTTACATGACGACCACCCGGGTGACACCAGAGCTCACTTCATCATCCACCACAGGAGCGGAGGACAATCACTCCCATCATCCATAACACCTGACAGGACCGGCAGCTGCCATACTCACAGGGTCCGCGGCTGTCCGTCATCGTCCATGGCTCCTCCGACTGCTCTTGTGAGAAGATTCCGCACACAAGAAGACGGCGGAGGCCGAGGACGTCACCGGAGCCGGCGGAAAGCCTCGTAAACCTCCGTCCAGTTCCCAGCAAAATGGCGGCCGCCACCACGGACCAGTCAGAGAGAATCCACTTACTGCGCAGGCGCCGTTCCCTTAGACTGCGCGTACACGTAACGTGTTCCCCTGAGCATGCGCGCACACGTTACGTGCTTTATTCTACGTGTCACAGTGAAGGCGGGAAACGTGCACAGCGGCCTGAGGGGGAAACCTGAGTGTACCTGACCCTTGGTGGCCCCTCCCCCATGACACTTCCCTCTGTATCCTCCCCCATGACACTTCCCTCTGTATCCTGCCCCATATTATCCTCCTCTGTATCCTGCCCCCATATTATCCTCCCCTGTATCCTGCCCCCATATTATCCCCCTCTGTATCCTGCTCCATATTATCCCCTTCTGTATCCTGCCCCCATATTATCCTCCTCTGTATCCTGCCCCCATATTATCCTCCTCTGTATCCTGCCCCCATATTATCCCCCTCTGTATCCTGCCCCATATTATCCCCCTCTGTATCCTGCCCCCATATTATCCTCCTCTGTATCCTGCCCCCATATTATCCTCCTCTATATCCTGCCCCATATTATCCTCCTCTGTATCCTGCCCCATATTATCCCCCTCTGTATCCTGCCCCATATTATCCTCCTCTGTATCCTGCCCCCATATTATCCTCCTCTGTATCCTGCCCATATTATCCTCCTCTGTATCCTGCCCCCATATTATCTCCCTCTGTATCCTGCTCCATATTATCCTCCTCTGTATCCTGCCACCATATTATCCCCCTCTGTATCCTGCCCCATATTATCCTCCTCTGTATCCTGCCCCCATATTATCCTCCTCTGTATCCTGCCCCCATATTATCTCCCTCTGTATCCTGCCCCATATTATCCTCCTCTGTATCCTGCCCCCATATTATCTCCCTCTGTATCCTGCCCCCATATTATCCTCCTCTGTATCCTGCCCCCATATTATCCTCCTCTGTATCCTGCCCCCATATTATCTCCCTCTGTATCCTGCCCCCATATTATCTCCCTCTGTATCCTGCCCCCATATTATCCCCCTCTGTATCCTGCCCCATATTATCCTCCTCTGTATCCTGCCCCATATTATCCCCCTCTGTATCCTGCCCATATTATCCCCCTCTGTATCCTGCCCCATATTATCCTCCTCTGTATCCTGCCCCATATTATCCTCCTCTGTATCCTGCCCCCATATTATCCCCCTCTGTATCCTGCCCCATATTATCCCCCTCTGTATCCTGCCCCCATATTATCCTCCTCTGTATCCTGCCCCCATATTATCCTCCTCTGTATCCTGCCCCCATATTATCCTCCTCTGTATCCTGCCCCCATATTATCCCCCTCTGTATCCTGCCCCATATTATCCCCCTCTGTATCCTGCCCATATTATCCCCCTCTGTATCCTGCCCCATATTATCCTCCTCTGTATCCTGCCCCATATTATCCTCCTCTGTATCCTGCCCCCATATTATCCCCCTCTGTATCCTGCCCCATATTATCCCCCTCTGTATCCTGCCCCCATATTATCCCCCTCTGTATCCTGCCCCATATTATCCTCCTCTGTATCCTGCCCCCATATTATCCTCCTCTGTATCCTGCCCCCATATTATCTCCCTCTGTATCCTGCTCCATATTATCCTCCTCTGTATCCTGCCCCCATATTATCCCCCTCTGTATCCTGCCCCATATTATCCTCCTCTGTATCCTGCCCCCATATTATCCTCCTCTGTATCCTGCCCCATATTATCCCCCTCTGTATCCTGCCCCCATATTATCCTCCTCTGTATCCTGCCCCCATATTATCCCCCTCTGTATCCTGCCCCATATTATCCCCCTCTGTATCCTGCTCCATATTATCCCCCTCTGTATCCTGCCCCCATATTATCCTCCTCTGTATCCTGCCCCCATATTATCCTCCTCTGTATCCTGCCCCATATTATCCTCCTCTGTATCCTGCCCCATATTATCCTCCTCTGTATCCTGCCCCATATTATCCTCCTCTGTATCCTGCCCCATATTATCCTCCTCTGTATCCTGCCCCCATATTATCCTCCCCTGTATCCTGCCCCCATATTATCCCCCTCTGTATCCTGCTCCATATTATCTCCCTCTGTATCCTGCCCCATATTATCCCCCTCTGTATCCTGCCCCCATATTATCCTCCTCTGTATCCTGCCCCCATATTATCCTCCTCTGTATCCTGCCCCCATAATATCTCCCTCTGTATCCTGCTCCATATTATCTCCCTCTGTATCCTGCCCCATATTATCCTCCTCTGTATCCTGCCCCATATTATCCTCCCCTGTATCCTGCCCCCATATTATCCCCCTCTGTATCCTGCTCCATATTATCTCCCTCTGTATCCTGCCCCATATTATCCTCCTCTGTATCCTGCCCCATATTATCCTCCTCTGTATCCTGCCCCATATTATCCTCCTCTGTATCCTGCCCCATATTATCCTCCTCTGTATCCTGCCCCCATATTATCCTCCTCTGTATCCTGCCCCATATTATCCTCCTCTGTATCCTGCCCCATATTATCCTCCTCTGTATCCTGCCCCATATTATCCTCCTCTGTATCCTGCCCCCATATTATCCTCCTCTGTATCCTGCCCCATATTATCCTCCTCTGTATCCTGCCCCATATTATCCCCCTCTGTATCCTGCTCCATATTATCTCCCTCTGTATCCTGCCCCATATTATCCTCCTCTGTATCCTGCCCCATATTATCCTCCTCTGTATCCTGCCCCCATATTATCCTCCTCTGTATCCTGCCCCCATATTATCCTCCTCTGTATCCTGCCCCATATTATCCTCCTCTGTATCCTGCCCCATATTATCCTCCTCTGTATCCTGCCCCCATATTATCCTCCTCTGTATCCTGCCCCATATTATCCTCCTCTGTATCCTGCCCCATATTATCCTCCTCTGTATCCTGCCCCATATTATCCCCCTCTGTATCCTGCCCCCATATTATCCCCCTCTGTATCCTGCCCCATATTATCCCCCTCTGTATCCTGCCCCCATATTATCCTCCTCTGTATCCTGCCCCATATTATCCTCCTCTGTATCCTGCCCCCATATTATCCTCCTCTATATCCTGCCCCATATTATCCTCCTCTGTATCCTGCCCCCATATTATCCTCCTCTATATCCTGCCCCATATTATCCTCCTCTGTATCCTGCCCCCATATTATCCTCCTCTGTATCCTGCCCCATATTATCCTCCTCTGTATCCTGCCCCCATATTATCCTCCTCTATATCCTGCCCCATATTATCCTCCTCTGTATCCTGCCCCCATATTATCCTCCCCTGTATCCTGCCCCCATATTATCCCCCTCTGTATCCTGCTCCATATTATCCCCTTCTGTATCCTGCCCCCATATTATCCTCCTCTGTATCCTGCCCCATATTATCCTCCTCTGTATCCTGCCCCATATTATCCTCCTCTGTATCCTGCCCCCATATTATCCTCCTCTGTATCCTGCCCCCATATTATCCTCCTCTGTATCCTGCCCCCATATTATCCCCCTCTGTATCCTGCCCCATATTATCCCCCTCTGTATCCTGCTCCATATTATCCCCCTCTGTATCCTGCCCCCATATTATCCTCCTCTGTATCCTGCCCCATATTATCCTCCTCTGTATCCTGCCCCCATATTATCCTCCTCTGTATCCTGCCCATATTATCCTCCTCTGTATCCTGCCCCCATATTATCTCCCTCTGTATCCTGCTCCATATTATCCTCCTCTGTATCCTGCCCCCATATTATCCCCCTCTGTATCCTGCCCCATATTATCCTCCTCTGTATCCTGCCCCCATATTATCCTCCTCTGTATCCTGCCCCCATATTATCTCCCTCTGTATCCTGCCCCATATTATCCTCCTCTGTATCCTGCCCCCATATTATCTCCCTCTGTATCCTGCCCCCATATTATCCCCCTCTGTATCCTGCCCCCATATTATCCTCCTCTGTATCCTGCCCCCATATTATCTCCCTCTGTATCCTGCCCCATATTATCCTCCTCTGTATCCTGCCCCCATATTATCTCCCTCTGTATCCTGCCCCCATATTATCCTCCCTCTGTATCCTGCCCCCATATTATCCCCCTCTGTATCCTGCCCCATATTATCCTCCTCTGTATCCTGCCCCCATATTATCCCCCTCTGTATCCTGCCCCATATTATCCCCCTCTGTATCCTGCCCCCATATTATCCCCCTCTGTATCCTGCCCCATATTATCCTCCTCTGTATCCTGCCCCCATATTATCCTCCTCTGTATCCTGCCCCCATATTATCTCCCTCTGTATCCTGCTCCATATTATCCTCCTCTGTATCCTGCCCCCATATTATCCCCCTCTGTATCCTGCCCCATATTATCCTCCTCTGTATCCTGCCCCCATATTATCCTCCTCTGTATCCTGCCCCATATTATCCCCCTCTGTATCCTGCCCCCATATTATCCTCCTCTGTATCCTGCCCCCATATTATCCCCCTCTGTATCCTGCCCCATATTATCCCCCTCTGTATCCTGCTCCATATTATCCCCCTCTGTATCCTGCCCCCATATTATCCTCCTCTGTATCCTGCCCCCATATTATCCTCCTCTGTATCCTGCCCCATATTATCCTCCTCTGTATCCTGCCCCATATTATCCTCCTCTGTATCCTGCCCCATATTATCCTCCTCTGTATCCTGCCCCCATATTATCCTCCTCTGTATCCTGCCCCATATTATCCTCCCCTGTATCCTGCCCCCATATTATCCCCCTCTGTATCCTGCTCCATATTATCTCCCTCTGTATCCTGCCCCATATTATCCCCCTCTGTATCCTGCCCCCATATTATCCTCCTCTGTATCCTGCCCCCATATTATCCTCCTCTGTATCCTGCCCCCATAATATCTCCCTCTGTATCCTGCCCCATATTATCCTCCTCTGTATCCTGCCCCATATTATCCTCCTCTGTATCCTGCCCCATATTATCCTCCTCTGTATCCTGCCCCATATTATCCTCCTCTGTATCCTGCCCCCATATTATCCTCCTCTGTATCCTGCCCCATATTATCCTCCTCTGTATCCTGCCCCATATTATCCTCCTCTGTATCCTGCCCCATATTATCCTCCTCTGTATCCTGCCCCATATTATCCCCCTCTGTATCCTGCTCCATATTATCTCCTCTGTATCCTGCCCCATATTATCCTCCTCTGTATCCTGCCCCCATATTATCCTCCTCTGTATCCTGCCCCCATATTATCCTCCTCTGTATCCTGCCCCCATATTATCCTCCTCTGTATCCTGCCCCATATTATCCTCCTCTGTATCCTGCCCCATATTATCCTCCTCTGTATCCTGCCCCCATATTATCCTCCTCTGTATCCTGCCCCATATTATCCTCCTCTGTATCCTGCCCCATATTATCCTCCTCTGTATCCTGCCCCATATTATCCTCCTCTGTATCCTGCCCCATATTATCCTCCTCTGTATCCTCCCCCATATTATCCTCCTCTGTATCCTGCCCCATATTATCCCCCTCTGTATCCTGCCCCCATATTATCCTCCTCTGTATCCTGCCCCCATATTATCCTCCTCTGTATCCTGCCCCATATTATCCCCCTCTGTATCCTGCCCCATATTATCCTCCTCTGTATCCTGCCCCCATATTATCCTCCTCTATATCCTGCCCCATATTATCCTCCTCTGTATCCTGCCCCCATATTATCCTCCCTCTGTATCCTGCCCCATATTATCCTCCTCTGTATCCTGCCCCATATTATCCCCCTCTGTATCCTGCCCCATATTATCCCCCTCTGTATCCTGCCCCCATATTATCCTCCTCTGTATCCTGCCCCATATTATCCCCCTCTGTATCCTGCCCCATATTATCCTCCTCTGTATCCTGCCCCATATTATCCTCCTCTGTATCCTGCCCCCATATTATCCCCCTCTGTATCCTGCCCCATATTATCTCCCTCTGTATCCTGCCCCCATATTATCTCCCTCTGTATCCTGCCCCATATTATCTCCCTCTGTATCCTGCCCCCATATTATCCTCCTCTGTATCCTGCCCCCATATTATCCCCCTCTGTATCCTGCCCCATATTATCCTCCTCTGTATCCTGCCCCCATATTATCTCCCTCTGTATCCTGCCCCATATTATCCTCCTCTGTATCCTGCCCCCATAATATCTCCCTCTGTATCCTGCCCCATATTATCCTCCTCTGTATCCTGCCCCATATTATCCCCCTCTGTATCCTGCCCCCATATTATCCCCCTCTGTATCCTGCCCCTATATTATCCTCCCTCTGTATCCTGCCCCCATATTATCCTCCTCTGTATCCTGCCCCCATATTATCCCCCTCTGTATCCTGCCCCCATATTATCCTCCTCTGTATCCTGCCCCATATTATCCCCCTCTGTATCCTGCCCCATATTATCCTCCTCTGTATCCTGCCCCCATATTATCCTCCTCTGTATCCTGCCCATATTATCCTCCTCTGTATCCTGCCCTATATTATCCTCCTCTGTATCCTGCCCCATATTATCCCTCCTCTGTATCCTGCCCCCATATTATCCTCCTCTGTATCCTGCCCCATATTATCCCCCTCTGTATCCTGCCCCCATATTATCCCCCTCTGTATCCTGCCCCATATTATCCTCCTCTGTATCCTGCCCCATATTATCCCCCTCTGTATCCTGCCCCCATATTATCCTCCTCTGTATCCTGCCCCCATATTATCCCCCTCTGTATCCTGCCCCATATTATCCCCCTCTGTATCCTGCCCCATATTATCCCCCTCTGTATCCTGCCCCATATTATCCCCCTCTGCATCCTGCCCCCATATTATCCTCCTCTGCAACCTGCCCCCATATTATCCTCCTCTGTATCCTGCCCCCATATCCCCTATCTGCCCATTATCCTCCTCTGTATCCTGCCCCATATTATCCCCCTCTGTATCCTGCCCCATATTATCCTCCTCTGTATCCTGCCCCATATTATCCCCCTCTGTATCCTGCCCCATATTATCCCCCTCTGTATCCTGCCCCCATATTATCCCCCTCTGTATCCTGCCCCATATTATCCTCCTCTGTATCCTGCCCCCATATTATCCTCCTCTGTATCCTGCCCCCATATTATCTCCCTCTGTATCCTGCTCCATATTATCCTCCTCTGTATCCTGCCCCCATATTATCCCCCTCTGTATCCTGCCCCATATTATCCTCCTCTGTATCCTGCCCCCATATTATCCTCCTCTGTATCCTGCCCCATATTATCCCCCTCTGTATCCTGCCCCCATATTATCCTCCTCTGTATCCTGCCCCCATATTATCCCCCTCTGTATCCTGCCCCCATATTATCCCCCTCTGTATCCTGCTCCATATTATCCCCTCTGTATCCTGCCCCCATATTATCCTCCTCTGTATCCTGCCCCCATATTATCCTCCTCTGTATCCTGCCCCATATTATCCTCCTCTGTATCCTGCCCCATATTATCCTCCTCTGTATCCTGCCCCATATTATCCTCCTCTGTATCCTGCCCCATATTATCCTCCTCTGTATCCTGCCCCCATATTATCCTCCCCTGTATCCTGCCCCCATATTATCCCCCTCTGTATCCTGCTCCCATATTATCTCCCTCTGTATCCTGCCCCATATTATCCTCCTCTGTATCCTGCCCCCATATTATCCTCCTCTGTATCCTGCCCCCATATTATCCTCCTCTGTATCCTGCCCCCATAATATCCTCCCTCTGTATCCTGCTCCATATTATCTCCCTCTGTATCCTGCCCCATATTATCCTCCTCTGTATCCTGCCCCATATTATCCTCCCTCTGTATCCTGCCCCCATATTATCCCCCTCTGTATCCTGCTCCATATTATCCTCCTCTGTATCCTGCCCCATATTATCCTCCTCTGTATCCTGCCCCATATTATCCTCCTCTGTATCCTGCCCCCATATTATCCTCCTCTGTATCCTGCCCCATATTATCCTCCTCTGTATCCTGCCCCCATATTATCCTCCTCTGTATCCTGCCCCATATTATCCTCCTCTGTATCCTGCCCCATATTATCCCTCCTCTGTATCCTGCCCCATATTATCCTCCTCTGTATCCTGCCCCCATATTATCCTCCCTCTGTATCCTGCTCCATATTATCTCCCTCTGTATCCTGCCCCCATATTATCCTCCTCTGTATCCTGCCCCATATTATCCTCCTCTGTATCCTGCCCCCATATTATCCTCCTCTGTATCCTGCCCCCATATTATCCTCCTCTGTATCCTGCCCCATATTATCCTCCTCTGTATCCTGCCCCATATTATCCTCCTCTGTATCCTGCCCCCATATTATCCTCCTCTGTATCCTGCCCCATATTATCCTCCTCTGTATCCTGCCCCATATTATCCTCCTCTGTATCCTGCCCCATATTATCCTCCTCTGTATCCTGCCCCATATTATCCTCCTCTGTATCCTGCCCCATATTATCCTCCTCTGTATCCTGCCCCCATATTATCCTCCTCTGTATCCTGCCCCCATATTATCCTCCTCTGTATCCTGCCCCCATATTATCCTCCTCTGTATCCTGCCCCCATATTATCCCCTCTGTATCCTGCCCATATTATCCCCTTCTGTATCCTGCCCCCATATTATCCTCCTCTGTATCCTGCCCATATTATCCTCCTCTGTATCCTGCCCCATATTATCCTCCTCTGTATCCTGCCCCCATATTATCCTCCTCTGTATCCTGCCCCCATATTATCCTCCTCTGTATCCTGCCCCCATATTATCCCCCTCTGTATCCTGCCCCATATTATCCCCCTCTGTATCCTGCTCCATATTATCCCCCTCTGTATCCTGCCCCCATATTATCCTCCTCTGTATCCTGCCCCATATTATCCTCCTCTGTATCCTGCCCCCATATTATCCTCCTCTGTATCCTGCCCCATATTATCCTCCTCTGTATCCTGCCCCCATATTATCCCTCCTCTGTATCCTGCCCCCATATTATCCTCCCTCTGTATCCTGCTCCATATTATCCTCCTCTGTATCCTGCCCCCATATTATCCCCCTCTGTATCCTGCCCCATATTATCCTCCTCTGTATCCTGCCCCCATATTATCCTCCTCTGTATCCTGCCCCCATATTATCCTCCCTCTGTATCCTGCCCCATATTATCCTCCTCTGTATCCTGCCCCCATATTATCTCCCTCTGTATCCTGCCCCCATATTATCCTCCCTCTGTATCCTGCCCCCATATTATCCTCCTCTGTATCCTGCCCCCATATTATCCTCCCTCTGTATCCTGCCCCATATTATCCTCCTCTGTATCCTGCCCCCATATTATCTCCCTCTGTATCCTGCCCCCATATTATCTCCCTCTGTATCCTGCCCCCATATTATCCTCCTCTGTATCCTGCCCCATATTATCCTCCTCTGTATCCTGCCCCCATATTATCCCCCTCTGTATCCTGCCCCATATTATCCCCCTCTGTATCCTGCCCCCATATTATCCCCCTCTGTATCCTGCCCCATATTATCCTCCTCTGTATCCTGCCCCCATATTATCCTCCTCTGTATCCTGCCCCCCATATTATCTCCCTCTGTATCCTGCTCCATATTATCCTCCTCTGTATCCTGCCCCCATATTATCCCCCTCTGTATCCTGCCCCATATTATCCTCCTCTGTATCCTGCCCCCATATTATCCTCCTCTGTATCCTGCCCCATATTATCCCCCTCTGTATCCTGCCCCCATATTATCCTCCTCTGTATCCTGCCCCCATATTATCCCCCTCTGTATCCTGCCCCATATTATCCCCCTCTGTATCCTGCTCCATATTATCCCCCTCTGTATCCTGCCCCATATTATCCTCCTCTGTATCCTGCCCCCATATTATCCTCCTCTGTATCCTGCCCCCATATTATCCTCCTCTGTATCCTGCCCCATATTATCCTCCTCTGTATCCTGCCCCATATTATCCTCCTCTGTATCCTGCCCCATATTATCCTCCTCTGTATCCTGCCCCCATATTATCCTCCCTCTGTATCCTGCCCCCATATTATCCCCCTCTGTATCCTGCCCCATATTATCTCCCTCTGTATCCTGCCCCATATTATCCTCCTCTGTATCCTGCCCCCATATTATCCTCCTCTGTATCCTGCCCCATATTATCCTCCTCTGTATCCTGCCCCCATAATATCTCCCTCTGTATCCTGCCCCATATTATCCTCCTCTGTATCCTGCCCCATATTATCCTCCTCTGTATCCTGCCCCCATATTATCCTCCTCTGTATCCTGCCCCATATTATCCTCCTCTGTATCCTGCCCCCATATTATCCTCCTCTGTATCCTGCCCCATATTATCCTCCTCTGTATCCTGCCCATATTATCCTCCTCTGTATCCTGCCCCCATATTATCCTCCTCTGTATCCTGCCCCCATATTATCCCCCTCTGTATCCTGCTCCCATATTATCCTCCCTCTGTATCCTGCCCCATATTATCCTCCTCTGTATCCTGCCCCATATTATCCTCCTCTGTATCCTGCCCCCATATTATCCTCCTCTGTATCCTGCCCCCATATTATCCTCCTCTGTATCCTGCCCCATATTATCCTCCTCTGTATCCTGCCCCATATTATCCTCCTCTGTATCCTGCCCCCATATTATCCTCCTCTGTATCCTGCCCCATATTATCCTCCTCTGTATCCTGCCCCCATATTATCCTCCTCTGTATCCTGCCCCATATTATCCTCCTCTGTATCCTGCCCCATATTATCCTCCTCTGTATCCTGCCCCATATTATCCTCCTCTGTATCCTGCCCCCATATTATCCCCCTCTGTATCCTGCCCCCATATTATCCTCCTCTGTATCCTGCCCCCATATTATCCTCCTCTGTATCCTGCCCCATATTATCCCCCTCTGTATCCTGCCCCATATTATCCTCCTCTGTATCCTGCCCCCATATTATCCTCCTCTGTATCCTGCCCCATATTATCCTCCTCTGTATCCTGCCCCATATTATCCCCCTCTGTATCCTGCCCCATATTATCCTCCTCTGTATCCTGCCCCATATTATCCTCCTCTGTATCCTGCCCCATATTATCCCCCTCTGTATCCTGCCCCATATTATCCTCCCTCTGTATCCTGCCCCCATATTATCTCCCTCTGTATCCTGCCCCATATTATCTCCCTCTGTATCCTGCCCCATATTATCCTCCTCTGTATCCTGCCCCCATATTATCCTCCCTCTGTATCCTGCCCCATATTATCCTCCTCTGTATCCTGCCCCATATTATCCTCCCTCTGTATCCTGCCCCATATTATCCTCCTCTGTATCCTGCCCCCATATATCTCCTCTGTATCCTGCCCCATATTATCCTCCTCTGTATCCTGCCCCCATATTATCCTCCTCTGTATCCTGCCCCATATTATCCTCCCTCTGTATCCTGCCCCTATATTATCCTCCTCTGTATCCTGCCCCCATATTATCCTCCTCTGTATCCTGCCCCCATATTATCCCCCTCTGTATCCTGCCCCCATATTATCCCTCCTCTGTATCCTGCCCCCATATTATCCCCCTCTGTATCCTGCCCCATATTATCCTCCCTCTGTATCCTGCCCCATATTATCCTCCTCTGTATCCTGCCCCATATTATCCTCCTCTGTATCCTGCCCCATATTATCCTCCTCTGTATCCTGCCCCATATTATCCTCCTCTGTATCCTGCCCCCATATTATCCTCCTCTGTATCCTGCCCCATATTATCCCCCTCTGTATCCTGCCCCCATATTATCCTCCTCTGTATCCTGCCCCCATATTATCCTCCCTCTGTATCCTGCCCCATATTATCCTCCTCTGTATCCTGCCCCCATATTATCCTCCTCTGTATCCTGCCCCCATATTATCCTCCCTCTGTATCCTGCCCCATATTATCCCCCTCTGTATCCTGCCCCATATTATCCCCTCTGTATCCTGCCCCATATTATCCCCCTCTGTATCCTGCCCCCATATTATCCTCCTCTGTATCCTGCCCCCATATTATCCTCCTCTGTATCCTGCCCCATATTATCCTCCTCTGTATCCTGCCCCATATTATCCCCCTCTGTATCCTGCCCCATATTATCCTCCTCTGTATCCTGCCCCATATTATCCCCTCTGTATCCTGCCCCATATTATCCCCCTCTGTATCCTGCCCCCATATTATCCTCCCTCTGTATCCTGCCCCCATATTATCCTCCTCTGTATCCTGCCCCATATTATCCTCCTCTGTATCCTGCCCCCATATTATCCCTCCTCTGTATCCTGCCCCCATATTATCCTCCTCTGTATCCTGCCCCATATTATCCTCCTCTGTATCCTGCCCCATATTATCCTCCTCTGTATCCTGCCCCATATTATCCTCCTCTGTATCCTGCCCCCATATTATCCTCCCTCTGTATCCTGCCCCATATTATCCTCCCTCTGTATCCTGCCCCATATTATCCCTCCTCTGTATCCTGCCCCATATTATCCTCCTCTGTATCCTGCCCCATATTATCCTCCCTCTGTATCCTGCCCCATATTATCCTCCTCTGTATCCTGCCCCATATTATCCTCCTCTGTATCCTGCCCCATATTATCCTCCCTCTGTATCCTGCCCCATATTATCCTCCTCTGTATCCTGCCCCCATATTATCCTCCTCTGTATCCTGCCCCCATATTATCCTCCTCTGTATCCTGCCCCCATATTATCCTCCTCTGTATCCTGCCCCCATATTATCCTCCTCTGTATCCTGCCCCATATTATCCCCCTCTGTATCCTGCCCCATATTATCCTCCTCTGTATCCTGCCCCATATTATCCTCCTCTGTATCCTGCCCCCATATTATCCTCCCTCTGTATCCTGCCCCATATTATCCTCCTCTGTATCCTGCCCCCATATTATCCTCCCTCTGTATCCTGCCCCATATTATCCTCCCTCTGTATCCTGCCCCATATTATCCTCCCTCTGTATCCTGCCCCATATTATCCCCCTCTGTATCCTGCCCCATATTATCCTCCTCTGTATCCTGCCCCCATATTATCCTCCTCTGTATCCTGCCCCATATTATCCTCCTCTGTATCCTGCCCCCATATTATCCTCCCTCTGTATCCTGCCCCCATATTATCCTCCTCTGTATCCTGCCCCATATTATCCTCCTCTGTATCCTGCCCCATATTATCCTCCTCTGTATCCTGCCCCATATTATCCTCCTCTGTATCCTGCCCCCATATTATCCCCCTCTGTATCCTGCCCCATATTATCCTCCTCTGTATCCTGCCCCATATTATCCTCCTCTGTATCCTGCCCCATATTATCCCCCTCTGTATCCTGCCCCATA